>NW_026652285.1:37116366-37372238 GCF_009828535.3 Hylobates moloch
GTTCCCCTTCCTGTGTCCATGTGTTCTCATTGTTCAATTCCCATCTAAGAGGAAGAACATGCAGTGTTTGGTTTTTTGTCCTTGCGATAGTTTACTGAGAATGATGATTTCCAATTTCATCCATGTCCCTACAAAGGACATGAACTCATCATTTTTATGGCTGCATAGTATTCCATGGTGTATATGTGCCACATTTTCTTAATCCAGTCTATCGTTGTTGGACATTTGGGTTTGTTCCAAGTCTTTGCTATTGTGAATAGTGCTGCAATAAACATACGTGTGCATGTGTCTTTATAGCGGCATGATTTATAATCCTTTGGGTATATACCCAGTAATGGGATGGCTGGGTCAAATGGTATTTCTAGTTCTAGATCCCTGAGGAATCGCCACACTGACTTCCACAATGGTTGAACTAGTTTACAGTCCCACCAACAGCGTAAAAGTGTTCCTATTTCTCCACATCCTCTCCAGCACCTGTTGTTTCCTGACTTTTTAATGATGGCCATTCTAACTGGTGTGAGATGGTATCTCATTGTGGTTTTGATTTGCATTTCTCTGATGGCCAGTGATGATGAGCATTTTTTCATGTGTTTTTTGGCTGCATAGATGTCTTCTTTTGAGAAGTGTCTGTTCATGTACTTCGCTCACTTTTTGATGGGGTTGTTTTTTTTTCTTGTAAATTTGTTTGAGTTCATTGTAGATTCTGGATATTAGCCCTTTGTCAGATGAGTAGGTTGCGAAAATTTTCTCCCATTTTGTAGGTCCTTGCCCATGCCTATGTCCTGAATGGTAATGCCTAGGTTTTCTTCTAGGGTTTTTATGGTTTTAGGTCTAACATGTAAGTCTTTAATCCATCTTGAATTAATTTTTGTATAAAGTGTAAGGAAGGGATCCAATTTCAGCTTTCTCCATATGGCTAGCCAGTTTTACCAGCACCATTTATTAAATAGGGAATCCTTTCCCCATTGCTTGTTTTAGAAAATCTAGAAGAAATGGATAAATTCCTGGACACATATACCCTCCCAAGACTAAACCAGGAAGAAGTTGAATCTCTGAATAGATCAGTAACAGGCTCTGCAATTGTGGCCATAATCAATAGCTTACCAACCAAAAAGAGTCCAGGACCAGATGGATTCACAGCTGAATTCTACCAGAGGTACAAGGAAGAACTGGTACCATTCCTTCTGAAACTATTCCAATCAATAGAAAAAGAGGGAATCCTCCCTAACTCATTTTATGAGGCCAGCATCATCCTGATACCAAAGCCGGGCAGAGACACAATCAAAAAAGAGAATTTTAGACCAATATCCTTGATGAACATTCATGCAAAAATCCTCAATAAAATTCTGGCAAACCGAATCCAGCAGCACATCAAAAAGCTTATCCACCATGATCAAGTGGGCTTCATCCCTGGGATGCAAGGCTGGTTCACCATACGCAAATCAGTAAATGTAATCCAGCATATAAACAGAACCAAAGACAAAAACCACATGATTATCTCAATAGATGCAGAAAAGGCCTTTGACAAAATTCAACAACCCTCCATGCTAAAAACTCTCAATAAATTAGGTATTGATGGGACATATCTCAAAATAATAAGAGCTATCTATGACAAACTCACAGCCAATATCATACTAAATGGGCAAAAACTGGAAGCATTCCCTTTGAAAACTGGCACAAGACAGGGATGCCCTCTCTCACCACTCTTATTCAACATAGTGTTGGAAGTTCTGGCCAGGGCAAATCACAATCATTCTTATACACCAATAACAGACAAACAGAGAGCCAAATCATGAATGAACTCCCATTCACAATAGCTTCAAAGAGAATAAAATACCTAGGAATCCAACTTACAAGGGACGTGAAGGACCTCTTTAAGGAGAACTACAAACCACTGCTCAATGAAATAAAAGAGAATACAAAGAATGGAAGAACATTCCTTGCTCATGGGTTGGAAGAATCAATATCGTGAAAATGGCCATACTGCCCAAGGTAATTTATAGATTCAATGCCATTCCCATCAAGCTACCAATGACTTTCTTCACAGAATTGGAAAAAACTACTTTAAAGTTCATATGGAACCAAAAAAGAGCCCGCATCGCCAAGTGAATCCTAACCCAAAAAAACAAAGCTGGAGGCATCACGCTACCTGACTTCAAACTATACTACAAGGCTATGGTAACCAAAACAGCATGGTACTGGTACCAAAACAGAGATATAGATCAATGGAACAGAACAGAGCCCTCAGAAATAATGCCGCATATCTACAACTATCTGATCTTTGACAAATCCGATTCTTTTTTGTTTGTTTGTTTGTTTGTTTTTGACATGAGTCTTGCTGTGTCGCCCAGGCTAGAGTGCAGAGGTGTGATCTCTGCTCACTGTAACCTCTGCCTCCCAGGTTCAAGAGATTCTCCTGCCTCAGCCTCCTGAGTAGCTGGGATTACAGGTGCGTGCCACCATGACTAGCTAATTTTTGTATTTTTAGTAGAGACGGAGTTTCATCATGTTGGTCACACTGGTCTGGAACCCCTGACCTTGTGATCTGCCTGCCTCGGCCTCCCAAAGTGCTAGGATTACAGGCATGAGCCACCGTGCCCGGCCTGCCTCTCTGATTCTTACCCCCATTCTACCTTTACTTTTCTATATGCTTAAAGTTTAAAATTGTGTTTCTATATGTGAGTGTTTTTGGGGGGGGTGTTATTGTAAGTGGCTTAAAATTATCTTTTGAATTGGGTCCACCATACATAAATAATGGTTCAGTAATCTAGCCCAAACAGGCAAATGCTCTCTTGTTACAGTTATATTTGACCAATGGTAAGAGTGGAAATCACCAAGATACATGTTACGGAACATTGACTGTTAGATTATTCCATCTACTGTGAATCTAACTCCTACTGTCAATAATTTATAAATCAAAATAACTATTAAGTACTTCTATATCAATGATTTATGTTTTAATTTAAAAATTTCCTAGCATTCCTTTCTTTGATTAAAAAAATAAACTACCCTTTTTTTATATCGAGGGGCTCTACTTAGAAAATGTTATGAGGAAAAAAACCAAAAAAATCCAAAACAAAGCAAAACAAAACTTATAGCTAGAATGTGCACAAAAAAATTTCTTTTTTATTTCTTGCTACCAACCACTTCCTATTACTGTCAAATTGATACCGACGGGGCAGAGAAGTTCTAGGCAGAAAAGGGCAGGTCCCCTATGAAAACTCTCCCTCAAGCCCCAAATCCTGAAACCATGATCCAAAGTGAGAACTTATATCCCTGTTTTCCTACTTTAATGTTGCCTTTTCCTAAACCACCCATGGCCCCCTCCTACCTCATCTTGTGCCTATAAAAGCCCCAGACTCAGCCAGTAGACAGGACTACAGCCTGACGTCAGAGAGAAGTGGCTTGACTTCAGAGGGACAGCATGATGACCTAACTTTGCAGAAAAATCCGGCCAGAGATAGCTGGACTTCAGGGGAAGATTACCTACCTGCCCCATCTGCTTTTCAGCTCCCTTTCCCACTAACAGCCACTTTCATCAGCAATAAAATCCCCCACATTTACTATTATTCAATTCTTTTGTGTGATCTCTTTTTTCCTGGATACTGGACAAGAGTTCAGGAGCCATGAGTGTGGATACAAAAGGCTGTCACACTGGCCCTTTGCACTTGCTAACAGAGGGCAACCACCTCATGCAAAAAGACAAGGGGCCAACTGAGCTGTTAACACTTAAGTCATCTACTGATGGCAGTGCTAAAAGAGCACTGTAACATGCCCTCTGGGGCTTTGGCTGTTGCAGGCACCCCCACCTGGATGCTGCCACAGGGCACTCACAGAGTTCACTCCTGCTGGTGCTAAAGCATCCGGCCAGTCTCTGCACCCACTCACCTGTGTGCTCCCTCCAGCACAGAGTGGAACGCAGTGGGTCCGAGTGAGTGGAGTTTGATCCTGCTGGTGCCAAAGTGGCCAGCCTGTTCCAGAGCTCATTCACTCCAGTTCTTGCACTCTTTTGCTTCGGTGCTACCTCCAGCAAGGAGTTGAGAATGGCAGCTGAGTAAATGAGGCACCCGTGTCTCAAGTCCCAGAAAGGGTCAGGAAAATACCCTGCTTCCAAATGTTTTCTGCTTTACATAATAAATTTTATGGTCACATATTTATAACAAGCAGTATTTATTTTTTATCCCAAATGTTTTAGCCCCCTTTTGTTTTCCTTACTAACATATCCAGCATTTGTAGCAAATAAGTATAAAAACAAGAAAAATTTCTCCTTTTAAGAGTACTTTTTCTTAAAGACACATTTATATCTGATCACACAAGTAAATTTTACTTCTAGGAATATATATCTATGTCCGCACTTCAGGGATTGTGAGGTTAGTAGGTAGCCATTGATATAGCTCTGGCTTTTACTGGTCCCTCAGGTTGTATTGTTATTATCAAAAATAATGTTACAATTTTAACTAAAAGTATTCAAAACACATTTATATAAGATTTAAAATTAAATGTAATAATATAAATATGCAAAAATTTAACTTTGGTCACAGAAAATGTATCAAGTTTTGTTAACTTTTTTAATTTAGAAAACTACAGAAAATAATTTAATGAATTACAGAATATCGATTACTCAAAATTAATAAAGATTGACTTTATTCAACTAGTGTTCATATAAATATATTAAATATAACACACAAAATTTAACTTTTTTCCGTTTGTTTATGTTATTAAATAAATTTTTATAAGATATTATTCCAATTTCTAGATATGTAGAGTTCCTGTTAAAAAGTCTGCTCTGTTATTTTTGTCAATGCAGTCTGCCATATAGGCCAGAATTGCTCATCATTTCTTTAGTTTTCACAGTGGCACCAGGTATACTTAATACTTTCTTGACCAAATGATCAACTCAATCATTTGAGCAGATGGAATGATTAGATTGAACACTAATAGATTACAATCATAGAACAGACACATCTAATATGAGAAGTGAAAGAAAGTAATGAACCCATGCAACTTGTCACAGTGAAAGCTGAATGGCTAAATAGCATTAGAACAGCATCTAATAGAATAACATTTATTTAGCATCTAAATAGCAATAGAAGAATTATATGCAAAAGCAAAACTGGAACCTGAAATTTACATATAACTCAAAGTCACCTGCATGCATGCATGCAGAGTGTAAGAAACAAGAAGGCAGTAGCAAGAACAAAAGCTGGAGCTAAGGAGACTTAAAGCATTAAGTTATTAATAATCCCTCCAAAAGATGTAATATTCCCAATTATAGCACCTAACAAAATACTGGGAAATAATAAAATTATCATTACATTAAATCTTGGATATATGGAAATCAAATGAGATGAAGGAGATGTTTTATCTACAAGATCACATGTTTTTGCTAGGTTAACCAAATATCTCATATCAACTGGTCAAGTTATTGCCAATAAAACCTGCCAGTGTTTTATCCAGTGTTATCCAAACATTGCCTATGATAACATCAAGGGAACGTGATACAACTAATAGTAGGTATCTTTTTCACCTTCAGTAGCACTTCTGTACTGAATTTCCTGACATATTTCACATTAAACTATAAAATCCTGAGTTAAGTAAAGTATAAGCTCTATGAGGGAAAACACTATACCATGTCCAGCCTGTCCCTTTATCCCAGTTTCTTGTTCTGTGCCTGAGACAAAGTACATATTCAATGTATGTCTCTTTAAATTAAATGAACCCAGGTTCTTTCTTTCTCCTCAGCACCTCAGTGCTCTCTGGAAAGGAAAGAATACTGAAAATGCAAGTAGTAATAAGGAACAAATGGAGTTGGTGGAAAAATGTGTTAATAATTGTAAAGAAGGCCGGGCATGGTGGCTCATGCTTGTGATCTTAACATTTTGGGAGGCCAAGGCAGGCAGATCACCTGAAGTCAAGAGTTCGAGACCAGCCTGGCCAACATGGTGAAACCTCATCTCTACTAAAAATACAAACATTAGCCGGGTGTGGTGGTGGGTGCCTGTAATTCCAGCTACTTGGGAGGCTGAGGCAGGAGAATTGATTGAACCTAGGAGGAGCAGGTGGCCGTGAGCGGAAATTGTGCCACTGCACTCCAGCCTGGGAAATAGAGCAAAAACTCCATCTCAAATAATAATAATAATAATAATTGTAAAGGAAAATAGTGCCTCTCTCTTTATCTCCCTCTCTGTCTGTCTCATACACTGTGTGTGTGTGTGTATGAATAACACTAGATATACACACACGTACACACACACACAGTCTGCCATATATACATGAAGAATATCTTGAGATGAAACAGGAACCCCTCTTACGGACCACCTGAGCTCCCCCACATCAGCATGGAGATACAGGAAAAATTTGTAGTCCCTACAAGGGAGACTCCAGGCACCTAGTTAGGCCTGCAACCAGAAATTAAGGATGTAAATAAATAAACCTCTGAGAAAGATAGTAATTGTGACTTAAACAATAGATCCCCAAACAAGCCAGAGTCACGGGGTGTTACTTTCCCTTTGTAAATTACTGATAACATCTTGACATATCTCCTTGAGTTATATTGCAGAAACCAACACCCTCATCCAGATGGAAGATACCAACCACTGTCACATAGACCTCAGATAATGGGGAAATCTGGACTAAATTCTGATGGCCATTTTTGTTCTAAATGTCTTCCTGAGGAGCTGAAGAGATTCATGTCCACAGAACAAACCTTAACGTTCCTTTCTGCTAACCTCAAGTTTTTAGACAAAGCCTTGTTTTGTTAGTCAGTTGTAAATCAATTAATCTCTGAATCCATATATCACCTGTAAGTCCCCATCAAGATATTTCACCTTTTTAGACCAAATCAACTTATAACCTCCATGTATTGATTTACAATTTTGCCTGTAACTTCAGCTTGCCTGCAGCATAGCCCTGCCTTTAGAAGCAGTTGCTTGCAAGCCATCAGGTAGTACATGTCTAGTATTAGCTGTCTGATTCTCCTTGCTCGGCACCCTGCAATAAAGCCTTCTTTCTCTTACCACAAACGTCAGTGTTAGTGTTCAGCTTTGCTGTGCCTGGCAAATGGTCTGAGGTTCAGTTCAGTAACACTTTCAACCACTGGCAGAATTTAAGTTAATAAACTTCTCACTGAATCTTTCTCCATGTGCTGTTTCTATTCCTTCTTATATCTCCAGCTCAATTTTACCCCTGGTTTCAGATCCCTTTGCCCCTGTAATAGATCCCTTTTAAACATTTGTTGAAACTTTGTTACCTGCCTAGGGCAATAGATTTTAAGTCCCATGCTAAATCTAATTATGATCCTAAAACTGTTACCTCCCAAGCATTTTAAATTTCTATTTCAGTAATGTTCTATTTTCATGATTTCAAGCAATATTTCCTGCTCATTTTCTGTCATTCAGCCCTATGTCATTTTTGCCTGTGATTCTGACTCTTTTCTCAAATACCATGCTCTTTGATGTTTCCATGCTTCCTCTTTGTCTAACTGATTAATGACTACTTATCTCCATAGCATTAAACCCCATGACATCTCATCTATAAAGCTTGTCCCCTCTTTCTGAAGCCGTTATTTGGTGCTCTTTCCCTATTGACACTACAAATTCTACATGCCAATGTATAAACACTGTGGAAGAGAAGTGTCATAGAAAAGAGATTTGGGTATCAAACTGCAGAGGTATTAAACATAATAAAAGGTTGCCAGTTTCTCTTGTCTTCAACGTTGGCCTCCTTTTCCTGTTTCTCATGTCTGTCCCCTGCCTGTTTCTTTTTCAGCATCTCGTTGCTGCCTCTAAGCTATGATAAACCACAGCCCTTGCTCTATCTCCCATCATTAAAAAAAGGAGAAAAAAATGTCTCAAAAAGACTGTCCTGTAAATTATCAGATTGGGAATATGCCAGTGACACCAACCAAGATTCATGGAAAACTGAATTAATATCCATTATCACAACATTTTTCCAGCAGGTAAAGATGAAAACTGTTAACTGAATCATATCACTAGAACAAGTACCCCTGTCTCCTCTCTTCATTAAAGTCCGATATTGTTTTTACCAGAACACCTCGTATTCAGCTCTCCCTCATGTACATCAACTGAATAAAGTCTTTAAGTTATTTTTTGAATCAATTAAATTATTTACTTTTGACAAGAAAGAATGCTATAATTTAATTCCAAGATTTCAGTTTAATAGTTGATTCAATTAGGGAAAATTACCCACATTGGCAAGCTTTGATTTCTACCTATATAAAAATATAAATTTAAAATTAAATGAGATATTATTTGTAAAATACCCAATAGGTAACTCCCCTCATCCTTTATTTTTACCATTGATTTTCATAGTATCTCAATTATTTGAACATAAATTTTTTCTCTTACTGGATTTTGAGTTATTAGGATAGAGAAGATAATATATTCATTCACTTTTTATAACAACCACTGATCCCATGTATAGCATAAAGAATAAACTGTAAACATTATAATATTTTCTTAATAAATGCATGAATTTTGGGACATTAATCTCTGCCCCCTTACATAATACAAATAACACAGAAAAAATCCAACTCCCCACTCCCGTCCTAACACACACCGATTCTCTTCCATTATAATTCATTAGAAATGTACCAGATGCTAATTCCTACATTCATTGCTACATGGGCAAGTACATGGCCATCAAGAAGAGAGCAGGATTATCCAAACAGAACTTGGAAGAGGGCAGGATTAAAAAGAGGAAGAAAGAATCAAAAATGTTGCTGCCAAACTCTTCTGTGTTTCACGTGTTCCCTGTTTTTCTATATCATCAATGACTACCTATTTATTTATCTATCAATCATCTACCTTTTCAGATGATTTTAAAACTTATTTTTCTAGTGTCCACAAACCTTTTGAATTACTGTTGTCTATTTGTAATTTGCACGTATTCTTAGAGCAACCAAGGGCATTGAATCAAGAAACATCAAACTTAGTATGTCCAAAAATGAACTCATATTTTTATTTCAAATGTATTTTTTTCTGGAATTTGCTGTTTGTTAAGGAAGTTATTCTAGGCACTCAGCTAAAATATGAGGATCATCATAGTTCCCTCTTCATTGTCTCTAAACTATCAACCAATCATTAATGTCATCTACATATTCTGCTTCATCCATTTACCTAGAATCTGCCTTCTTTACACATGCCCACTACTTTGTTTCAGACCTTCATAATTTCTTACCTAATATTTTACAATAATCCCTTAACCACTCTTCTACTTAAATATGAAGATAATTTTAACTAGATGTCATTTCTCATTTACTATAGTAATGAGAAATGGCACTTCCTCCTCCTTCTATATCTTTTGGAGGTAGCCAAAATCCATTAGAATTCCCTGAATGTCTTGTGCCCTTCAACAAAGTATGACTTTATGCAATGTTCCCACTGCTTGGCTTCACATTCTTGTTCTCTGCTGGGAAGATTTCTAATTACCATTTAGGACTCAGCATTAACATCGCCCTTCTCTGATGTTTTCCCTAGTACCCTTGGAAAGATTAGTTTTCCTCCCTCTGAGAGTAATCTCTACATATATCTACCATGGAACCTATCAAAATGCATAATCATGGCTTGTTTATGCGTCTTTCTCCTTCTCCCTGCTTGACAATTCTGCTATTCTTTGAGATTCTGGCATACATGGACTATGTATTGTTAAACTTTTTCTCCCCAGGGAAAAGCAGGTAGTAGCTTCAGATGCAGTAAGTTCTAAATTAATGTTTGAAATGTTTCTTAAATCCATGAACACATTCCTGTTCTGCTGTTCCAAATATATTTTGGTGCAGACAAACAGTAGAGAAAAGCTGTACAAATTTTAAAAATAAGAATGTTTTACTATACTAAGCTATTGTCAAATATTACTTATCTGAGGGAATTTTTCTCCCTATATGCATAATAAATTATAATTTTCAGACAGAATTATATTAATATCAACTTTCTCTGTTAATTTTTCAGTTATTCAGACTTCTATATTAATCAATTTCTATATTAACATATAATATATTTTATGAACTTTTTTCAGACTCACAATTTTCATATTGTGTCTTATTAATACTACACTGAAATAAATAAAATTTCACTGGAGAAAAACAGTTTGTTGTACTTTGACATATAAAATTATACGCTTATCTGCTGAGTTAGACTCTATTCCACTGATGAATAGCCCAGAGTAGTTCACAGACACACAGGAGGCAACTTATATTCTACCACAAATGAAACTATTCATCTACTTGGACAAGATCCACTTTGCTGAGCACTCATGTCTATTGTCCCTGAAACATCTGCTGTGGATTCCTGCTGCTGTTCATGGATACTACTGTTTTTGATGGGCAGCATCACCTCCTGTGCCCTGATCCTGCAGCTAGATGGCATTACATCCACAAGTGTCACCAATCTTAGGAAGACTGACCATTTCATTGGTTATGGAGATGTCTTCCAACCTTTTTGCAGAGCAATGGTGCCTCTTATGAAGCATTATATGTTCCTGGGTGCCATTGCAACTGCTAGCCACCAGTGCTTGTCCTTTCCTTCATGCACTAACACTTCTGCTAAGGACCAATAAATGGCCTGCTGGGCGTGGCTGCATCTGGGTCCACATGTATCCTCTTCAGTATCCAACTGTATGGTGAACAAAGACACCAATGCTATTGGGTGCTACCAGCTTTCACTAGGCATTCCACTGCAGTACTAATTTTTTAGGTGCTAAGGACATAATGCTCTCTGGAGTCTTCACTGTTCTGAAGTGGAGCTGTATTTCATAGGAAGTGCTAAACTTAGCAACATAGGGCCAAGCAGTGTTAGTACTATTGCTTATGCTGCAATGTCAAATGGCTCTAGGAACAGTCCGTTATTTTCTCCTGCTCTTCTCTCACTGCTTCTTTCTCTCATAATCTGTACTTCAATGTAAGTTTTTATAAGATTGGGGCAAGAGACATATTTAATTTTGAAACATCATACAATAAAGCTCATTGCATCCTCTATTGATCAGGACAGTATTTGCTAAATTTTCTGTCATATATTCTCAACCAGCTGAATTAGGGAAAATATGGCATATTTAAGCATTATCATGAACATTCACTATATCAAACACACACAACCACATGCTATAAGAACCTCTGTAAAATGTTGCAATGAGGGAATAAGACATTTCTTTGTTTGATTCATTTTATTTTATGCTTATTTTATCATAGGATGATGTATATCTGTGTGTGTTTGTGTGTGCATGTGTGTTTGTGTTACCTAACTATATTGCGAGATTTGGTGTTCTGTGGAAACATCAAACAGAGCTCTACTATGAAGCCTAGTTGTCTTGTTGCTGAGAATTTACTAAGACAAATCTCTCACAGGAATATAATCAATCTTTCATGGAGAAAGCCTTTTGAGAGTTCTAGCCCACAATGTCATTACAAGTTTTTACCCATGCATGGTTAAAACTTAAAAACTTAAACAAACTGGTATTTTTCTCGATAAAATTTTTGGTATATTGTCTCTCTGTATATGTACACACATACATATGTGTATATGTATGCATGTATATATGTTTATATGTACACACATGCACATATGTGTGTATGCGTTCATAAGATTGTATTCATATATACAAACATACATACAAGTCTGTACTCACAGAAAATGTGTTTAAATACTCACATAGAACTTTACTCTTTGGGGAAATAAAATGATAAAAGTCACATTTTCTGTAGTTAATTATTACTTTGAATTTATACACCAACTAATGGCCAAACAAAATCACTATTCAAATAGGAGGATTTTTTTGTTTGTTTCTTAAAATCATAATGTTAAGAGGTTGTAATTTGGTCCATGTAATATCTCCACCTTCGGTGTGGTCTGTCTTTTTGTTGTGAAGTAGGTATTAGGTATCACCTCTTTGGTTAGGTTGTACTTCCCATAATCAAGGCAGAAGAATGGTCCCTTTGATTCCAGGCCAGCCTGGAAGGTCTGGAGTATAGTCTTTCCACAGATGTCCATTTATAAGATGCATCTGTCCTCGCATCATATTCTGCCAGCTGGCCTGGAGTAAGCTAGCTGGCAGTGTGCACAGTCTCAGGCTGCTGGCCAGCAGGCTGTAGCCCCATTGCATTGGCTTCTAAGCCTCATGGCTCATGTCCCTGAGGGCACTAGAGGAACTTGGGAACATTATAGAAATATTGGTTCCAGGGAAGTCATTTCACATTATTCGAGTACCAAGAAATATTGCAAGTTCAACATGAATACAAGCATGTACATAGGGAACTATTTAATATGTTAATTCAGACTAATTGTTATAAGGTAGCCGTGCATGTATAACACCTTATCGTAGACCGTATCTTGCCATGACTTTGAGGAAAATGTCAAATGCACATGATGAACAAGTAAGGAAGAGATATAACAAGCTTCCAGTACAATTCAGACATGGACAGGTGATGTTTCTCCAGGGAAATTTCAGAGTAAGCCTCATGGAATGTTTGGCTCAGCATTCTGAATTTTGATCCCTGCCTCATCTTCTGTTTTGCTGAAGAGCCAGAAACTATCGAACTAGAATAAACTCCAAGGTTACCTTGACCATTCCATTGGCAGAGGCATTCTATAAACTACTTTAGGCAGTTGGATGTTAGGTTTCCAAGTGGAATATGTTCATTTTCTTTACTCTTATTTGCCAAGATTGCCTGAGACAGTGTTTGAGAAACTTCATCTGTCTCTGAATTTCATAGGCATATGTATGCAATTTTTCAATGAAGTCTGGTTGAATTTTATTCTTTCACTTCTTTTGGATATAAAAGGGACTACTTCATTCCAGGTGGTGGCAGGAGAAGCTGAATACAGAAGCTAAACAGCAAATTTCAAAATCTAAGGCCTGTTACCACTCTAAATTTTTGACCCTTTTTCAAACACCATACTAGTGTAATCTTAGTTTAGAATTGGCAATTGTGCTTTTTCATTTTAACCATTAATACACTTAATATGCAGATAACAAACATAAGCAGAGCCATAGCTTTGGCACAGCGATATCTCTTTTTGACACAGACACAGATGTCTTTTAATCCTCTGTGTTCTGTCATCTGGCTCACATATCCCTCATTGCTTAAGCTTTCCTATGGCAAAGAGATGTTGTTGTTTTTCTCTCCACTTAGCAGGGGCTTTTAACTTCAGTGGACAAATTTATGTTGTTGCATATTCAGTTGCAGCTTAGTTTTCTTTTCTTTTCTTTTTTTTTTTTTTTTGAGACGGAGTCTCGCTCTGTCGCCCAGGCTAGAGTGCAGTGGTGCAATCTCTGCTCACTGCAAGCTCTGCCTCCCGAGTTCACGCCATTCTCCTACCTCAGCCTCCTGAGTAGCTGGGACTACAGGTGCCCACCACCACGCCTGGTTAATTTTTTGTGTTTTTAGTAGAGACGGGGTTTCACCCTGTTATTCAGGATGGTCTTGATCTCCTGGTCTCATGATCCAACTGCCTCGGCCTCCCGATTCAACTGCCTTGGCCTCCCAAACTGCTGAGATTACAGGCGTGAGCCACCATGCCTGGCCTGCAGCTTAGTTTTCTATTGTCACTGAGATGAGATAAGACAGATGGACCTATTATTATTAGGCATTGACAATAGCTAATAATGTCATTGTGCAAGCTCCAGAGATAAACCTGAGAACATATAAAGGCTTAGATGATAGAAAATTGCAACAGAAATACTTTTAAATAACATCTAAACTTTGAAATTAGAGTTTTCTGCATTTCTTTAGGTGGCCGGTACTTGGATTGAAATATTCACTCACCTTATTGGGTCTATGCAATGATGATGGCGAAATGCGTTGTAAAGCATTTTTAAATAGCATAATTTGCTGTATATCACAGAGGGATGTATTTTACTTTACATAAGAGGCCTCCAGGAGAAAACTATTCTATGCTTAGTGTTTTCACTCTTTTGAATATGACTCATATTCTAGGCAAGCACATCTTTCTTTGTTAAAAAAAAAATTACATGTCGTTGAACATTAATGGAGGACTCCCAGTCTTGAAAAGCTGGTGTAGATATGTTTTCCCTGCTCTTCTCCACGGCTACTTCATAAGCACAACTATAGTGAACCAAAGGAAAACGCTGAAGATGGTAAAAATAAAAACTAATGTTTTTACCCCAGGACTGCAAGAACAATAGAACAGCAGGCTGTCATATATACTCACACCCAACAGAAGGCTGAATACGTTTAGTGTTTCATGACCCAGAACATAGGAAACAAAAGGCCTAGAGAGGCTCATTCCTCTCCTGGATGAAGCAGGATTCCTTTGACAACATTAGATATGCTAACATGAACTGAAGAGAGGATTAATGGAGAGATTTGCCAAAAAGAAGTGGCCGAAAGAACTCTTCATAACCTGGCCTGAGGATCCCCTTTTCTGCTGAGAGACACAGAAGTCAGTGAATAGACCAAGTGAGAGGTACTCAGCCCAGCAAATGTGGCTCTAAGAATTTCCTCTCACACCCAGAAACAGTTGGGTGGATGGGCTGAAGCAGCAAGACAGACCCAGGATGAAAACAAGTAGCCAATCCTAGAAAGTCTCTTAGACATCAGGCCTCAGATTACCCTCCAACACTGAGTGACATCTGATGACCCAGCCTGTGGGAACCCCTTCTACCCCATAAGCAAAACCAGCAGAGGTTAGTCGCAAACCTAGCATTGTCAGATAAACCAAGGAGAGCAAAATAACATCACAACAACTCTGTAAATTAAACCGTCTTGGAACCATAACTGTGGGAAAACAGGCTGTTTCATGGCAAGAATGATGTCATCTTGAGGTGAAATCGCCATAATGACTGGTGGTTGACTCATGCCTAACAAGACGTTCTCATAGCATAGATAACCCCTCTTAAAGAAGCAATGCCTATAGAATAGATAATACCTCATAAAGACGCTCATCTAACCTCTCTAATGGTCATGAGTTTTTCAAGAAAGTCCGAGGCATGACTAGCTACACATGTTTTAGCAAAGAACATATTATATAAAATACATTTTTTGGAATTGGGGGTCTGTGGGTGTAGGGATGAATTACATTACAACTGCCTGAGACATCTTTTATGTTTGTAAGTCACTATCAAATGTTTCTTTCTGAAGAACCAAGTTTGGCAGCCTCTTTCTTTAACCTTTCAGCTCCCTCAGCCTTTGGGGGTAGGTCTGAATATACCTCCTCAGCACAGAGCAATAGCATACAAAAGTAGGCCACAGCCTGTCTGCTAAAATTAAACAGGATGACTGCTTCCTAAAATACAATATTTAAATTGGGCCCAACGTCTTCTAACAGAAAAATATGTTGAGTATACATAGAGAAGCATCCATCATGCCAAGAACCAAAAAATCACAACTGCCATGAAACAAGCCAATTATCTGACACAAATGCTGAAATGAATCAGTTGAAATTATCTGATAAAGATTTTGATGAAATCTTCATAGAAATGTTTTAAAAATCAATTACAAATTGTCTTGAATCAAATTGAAAAATATAGAAAATCCTAGCAAGAAACAGAAGGTATGTAAAATAAGCAAATAAAATTTACAGAACTAAAACATTTAATAGAAATTTGGAAAAAAAAAAAAAAAAAAAAACCTTTCTAGTGGAGTGAAGATGACAGAGAATGGAATCAGTGAACTTGAAAACAGATCCATAAAACTGACCCAATCAGCACAACAGAGAGAAAATAGGCTGTAAAAAATAGTGAATAGAGACTTAGGAACCTATATAATAACAAAATGTTATATGTTTTTATAATCAGGATCCAAGAGGCTAGGAGAAAGAGCATGAGGTTGAAAGAGTGTTCAAAGAAATAATGGCTGAGAACTTCCCAAATAGAATAGAATATACAAATCTACAGATTTAAGGAGCTAAGTGATCCCAACATGATAAATCCAAATAAATGAATGCCAGGACATATTATAATTAAACTTGATTAGTAAAGAAAAAGAAATGGTCTTAAAAGCAACTTAGGAGAAAGAATGAATAGCCTGTAAGACAATACCAATTCACTCAGAGATAATAGATTATAAGTGAAAAGAGAACTCCAATTCAAATGTCAATGAGTTTCTTATCTGAAACAATGGAGGCCAGAAGAACTTAAATAATATTTTTCAAGTTGTGCAAGAAAGAAAACTATCAACTCTGATTCTACGTCCAGGAAAACTATTCTTCAAGAGTGAAGAAGAAAGCAAAGGAAAATAAAATAAATTTGTCACTGGCAGAACTATCCAGAACTATCTTAAACTGACAGAACTTTAAGAAAAAAAGTAAATGATAAAACAATCTTGTATTATCAGAAAGTAATGATAAACACTGGAAAAGCAGAGATATTTGCATATAAAATGGATTATATTTTTGTCCTCATGAATTTTATATCTTATATACTATTGATTAAAACAAAATGAAAACATCATCTGATACCAAAGACAATAATATTTAAAAATGGGTAAGTTAAAGAGACCTCACTTCCATTTAGATAAAGGTCTCTCTACCTTACCAACCTTTAAGTATTTTTGCCTTATTCTTTCCCTTGAAATAATAAACTGTCAGTAGACTGTGATGAATCACATATGTACATTGTAATACCCAGAGAAACTAAACAAACACTAAACAAATAGATACATTCAAAAACTCTGTTAAGTAAATCAAGGTAAAATCTGGGGCAAAAGTTTTTAAGTAACCCACAGGAAGGCAAGGAAGGAGAAACAGAAGAAAGATAACAAAAGGAAACAAATAGAAGACAATACAAGATCAGACTTAAGCACTAACATATGAATTGTTACCCTAAGTGCAAATGATCTGCATGATCCAATCCAGGAGATAACTGTCCCTTGGTATTTTGCCAGAGGGGTTCTCTGAATTCTACACTTCAGCTTCATTTGGTAATCATCTTTAGTCTTTCTTTGCCTGTTTTTGATGCATTGATTGTACCCAGCAGATCCCACTAAATTCTACTCTTAATTTCTTTAAAGATGTGGAGGTCCTTGACTTTCTTAATAGAGGACCAATGTGGTAGGCAAATTCATTACAGCATTATAAATTCTTTTTGTATTGTGAACTATTATTTTATAAATAAATAGTTGTATTAAAAAGTATTTTAAAATAAAATAATTTTTTAAATTTGTACAACCTATAGTGTTTAAGAAAGCAGAATGAGTCTTTGAAGAATATGTCTCTTGAAATATTATGAGGCAGTAGCAAGAAGAAAATTTTATCATAGTCTCAATGGTCCTCAAATTTGATAATAAAGTTATTATTTCCTTTCTACTTTGGTCAGTGCAAGTGATATGCAGATAATTCACAATCTTAAATGTTTAGTCCAAAATGTGTCCTAAAATAGCAAAATATATTTGGGATTCCATACTCAAGAGCAAAATGGATGAGAATTGTATTACTCAATTATTAATGCACTACAATTCAATTGCAGGTCTAAAATGTCACATCTTTATTTTAAGTGCTTATTAAATTCTTTATTAATTCATGCTAATCACTAAATTACAAGAACACTTTCTGTAAGTTATACTGTTGAAAACAGAAAATACTCTGAAGCGTTAAAAAAATTGTTCACAGCTTTTCATTAAGTCTCAATTGTTTCATTACCCTACCATCACCTTTATCACTGAAGAAAATAATATATTAAAAGCTGTTTTGGAGAAAAGAAACAAAACTATGCATATTGTATTTTTAAATGAGATAGTTTTAATTTACTTTAGATTTCTATTGAAGAGTGAATTGAGTTTCATAAATGTGAACTTTTAAGAAATGCTTCAAAGTAGACAATTATGGCTTCTTCCACCAGAAGCAAAAGTAATTAACAATCTATGGCCATATTTAACAACACATTCACAAAGGTCTCACTGCATCTTTAACAGCATCTCCAACAAATCAGCACATTAATTCTATGGAAAAGGTATGATAATAATTCTAATTTTTAGCTTTAAACATGAGGCCTTTTCTTCTTTCTACAATATGCAATAAAATTTCTAATAGTTGAATGAAAGATAAAAACAAGAGGTAAAATAATATCTATACATAATATTTCATTTATATTATAATACTAGATATATCTTAATATGCTTTCATAGGTTTACTTTGTATTGTGAAAGGAAAATAAAATCTTGGGACCACAGACACACTACATTTTGCCAAAGGGAAAAGTTCAGCTTGGAAACAGTCATGCAGAAACAGCCTTTCTTTTATTCCCAAGCAGATAGCTATAATTTCACATGCTTACTTTATCTTATGTAAAATGTAGTTTTATTGAGTGCAAGAGAGATGTGTAATTGACCCTCCACTCCTTTCTTTTCACGTGTAAAACGTAGATTCACTGGGTGCTAATCAGAACTTCACAAGAAAGTAACCACTTGCCCCATTGCCTACCAACTTACCGCTCCCCCAATTTTTCTTCCCCTTCCACTTGCTCTTCAATTTTTAATTATTAAATTTCCCAAAACATTCTTTAGAACAAGCACAAGACATAGATCCTAGTAACTTGTGTTCTCCCCCAACCAAGTGTATCCTCAACCTTGGCAAAATAAACCTCTAAATTGATTGAGATCTTCCCCAGTCACTTTTTAATTTACATATTAGTTACGCCTATGGAAAACGGAGCTATCGTCTTAAATTGGAATTATGTTAGTACATTTCTGTGTTGCTATAAAGGAATATCTGAGGCTGAGTAATTGTAAGGAATAGAAGTTTAATGGGCTCATAGTTCAGCAGGCTGCACAGGAAGCATGGTACAATGTGCAGCATCTCCTTCTTGTGAGGGCCTGTGGAAGCTTATAGTCATGGCCAAAGGCAAACATGTCATCATGCCACATGGTGAAAACAGAGGCAAGAGAAAGAAGGGCAAGGTCCTAGACTCTTTTAAACAAGCAGATCTTGCATAAACTTAGAGTGAAGACTTTCTCGTTACCACAAGGATGGCACCTAGCCATTCATGAGAGATCTGACCCCATGATCAAAACACCTCCCACGAGGCAACACTTTCAACACTGGAGATTACATTTCAATGTGAGAGATTTGGAAGGGACAAAACATCCAGTATGTATCATTCTGCCCCTGGCTTCCCGAATCTTATGTTCTTCTCACAGTGCAAAACACAATCATCCCTTCCCAATAGTCTCCCGAAGTCTTAACTAATTTCAGCATCAACTCAAAAAGTCCAATCTCATTTGAGACTCAAGGCAAGTTCCTTTTACTTGTGAGCACCTAAGATCAAAAACAGGTTATTTATTTCCAAGATACAATAGTGACACAGGCATTGGGTAACATTCCCATTCCAAAGGAATAAATCAGCCAAATGAAATAGGCAACAGGCCTCACAGAAGTTCAAATTCCAGCAGGGTAGATATTAAATCCTAAAGCTCCAAAGTAATCCTTGACTCCTATGTTCAGGGCACCCTGGTGCAAGAGATGGGCTCCCAAGGATTTAGGCAGCTCTGCCCCATGACTTTACAGGGTGCAGCTCCCATGGTTGTTCTCAAGGGTTGATGTTCTTGTGCCTGTGGCTTTTCCATTCTGATGTTGCAAGCTGCTAGTGGCTGTAACATGCTGCGATCTAAGAGGTAGTGGCCTTGTTCCTACAGATTCACTAGACAGTAGTCTAGTGGGAACTCCATGTGAGGGCTCCAGCCTCACATTTCCCCTCAGCATTGCCCTAGTAGCAGCTATTAGGACAGCAGGCTTCTGCCTGGCCACAGAGGGTTTTCCATATAGCCTGTGAATTCTTAGTGGAAGCTATCAAGCCTTCTTCACTCTTGCACTTTATGTATCTGCAGGCTTCACATCATAT
This sequence comes from Hylobates moloch, assembly GCF_009828535.3. Classification (NCBI taxonomy): domain Eukaryota; kingdom Metazoa; phylum Chordata; class Mammalia; order Primates; family Hylobatidae; genus Hylobates; species Hylobates moloch. The sequence goes on from NW_026652285.1 coordinate 37,136,170, forward strand.
GGAAACTTCCAAGGCTCATTGCTTGTGCCCTATGGAGTGGTGGCCCAAGATATATCTGGGGTCCTTTGAGCAAAGGCTGGAGATGGAGTGGTCAGTGTGCAGAGAACAGTGTCCTGAGGATGCACAGAGAAGTGGAGCCCTGGAGTGGCTCCCCAAATCATTTAGTGCTTCTAGTCCTCTGAGCCTGTAATGCGAGGGGCTGCCTCAAAGATTTCTAAAATGCCTTTGAGGTATTTTTCCCATTGTCTTAGATATTAGCACTTGACTTCTTTTTAGTCACGCAAATAACTCTACCAAGTTGTTGCTCTACAGTCCATTTGTGTTCCTGTCCTAAATATACTTGTTCCTTCTCTACCACACAGCTAGGTTACAAATTTTCCAAACCTTTATGCGATGCTTTTCTTTTAAATATAAATTTCAAATTTAAGTCATTCCTTTGCTCTCATATCTGATCATAGGCTGTTAGAAGCTGTCATGTTTCTTGCATGCTTTGCTGCTTAGAATTTCTTTTCTGTTTCTTTTTTTTTTTTTTTTTTTTTTTTTTGAGATGGAGTTTCACTCTTGTTGCCCATGTTGGAGTGCAATGGCACAATCTCACCTCATGGCAACCTCCGCCTCCTGGTTTCAAGCGATTCTCTTGCCTTAGCCTCCCGAGTATCTGGGATAATAGGCATGCACCTGGCTAATTTTTTGTATTTTTAGTAGAGATGGGGTTTCTCCATGTTGGTCAGTCTGGTCTCAAACTCCCAACCTCAGGTGATTCTCCCACCTTGGCCTCCCAAAGTGCTGGGATTACAGGCTTAAGCCACTGCAACTGGCTAACTGCTTAGAATTTCTTCTGCCATGTACCTTACATAATAATTCTTAACTTCAACCTCTCACAGATCTGTGATATATTAGTCCGTTATTGCATTGCTATAAAAAAATCTGATCCTGCGTAATTTATAAAGGAAAGAGTTAATTGACTCCTGGTTATGCAGGCTGAAAGGAAGGCATGGAGGTATCTGCTCCTGTTCTGTAGATGCCTCACAAAGCTAAATGTGGAGCCAGGTGTCTTACATGATGGAGTAGGAGCAAAAGAGAGACAAACACTTTTAGGCAACCAGACCTTGTGAGAACTCTATCACAAGAACAACACTAGAAGGACAGTGCTAAACCATTAGAAACTGCCTCCATGATCTAATTACCCTACATCAGGCCCTACCTCCAACACTGCGGATTAAAATTTGCCATGAGATTGTGGCAAGGACAGAGATCCAAACCATATTGGCTTGGATATGGACAGAATGCAGTCAAACTTTGCTAGGTCATACCACATACAACCTTTATTTCAGTTCCCATTAACTTCCTCATTTCCATCAGAGACCTTGCCAGCCTAGACTTCACTGTTTATCAGAATTTTGGTCACAACCATTTAATAAGTCTCTAAGAAGTTTAAAAGTTTCCCTCATCTTCATGTCTTCTGAGCCCTCTAAACTCTTCCAACCTCTTCCCGTTACCCAGTTCCAAAGCTGCTTCCACATTTTCAAATACCTTATATAAATACCCCACTCTGGGTACCAATTTTCTGTGTTGGTAAGCTTTTGTTACAGCTATAAAGGAATAACATCTGCTCTTTGTATGCTTGTGATTATAGCAGAAGGTGAGCGGGGAGCAAGTACATCACCTGGCAGAAGCAGGAGCAAGAGAGAGAGAGTAGAGGGAGGTCCCAGACTCTTTTAAGCAAGCATATCTTGCATTAACTCAGAGTGGGAACTCCCTTATTACTACAAGGATGGCAACAAGTCATTTATGAGGTATCTATTCCCATGATCAAAACACCTCCCACCAGGCCACACCTTTAACATTGGGGATTACATTTCAAGATGAGATTCGAAGGGGACAAAACATCCAAACCACATCAGGGCTGAAGCTTTTGTTATTATTTTGTTTAGACATTTTTTTAAAAAGTAGTAAAATATTATCTTTGAACAGTAGCATCTATACTCTGATATTTTACATAAATAGCTCAAGGAAAATGGATTATACCAGCTTCTTATCTGAGTGGAACATATTATAATATCACATTTCCTTAAAGATTTGAAGGATAGGTGAATGTAAAAGACTTCTACTTAAGATTTGTTGAGATCAGCAAGGAGTGTTATTTCTCCACCACAAGGCTCCTTAAGAAAATATTACTACTTGTTAAACATACAGACAAGAAATAAATGCTTTTTCTCACTTAATTTCATTATTCCTTCTTTTAACTTTATGCATTGTACTAACAATTATTGCAGAAATGCTTAAATATACAGGTCACCTATGTGCTTGTTAAATGGTAGGTATTTTTTAAAATAAAATAGATAAAAATATTTTTAAGGAAATCAATAGCAGATTCATTTGTTAAGTAACATGTATGAACCCTAGCACAAGAATTGAAACAATGAGTAAAAGAAAAAAGGATGGAATGTTTGTGTTAATATAAGAAAAACCTCAATCACTTTCAAGATGGAGTTGTGTATTCATAAGGGTTTTTGAGTCATTGCAACTTCAATTACTTAAGTATAGTTGGAATTACATGTATAGTCCAAGGGCTTAAATATCTGTGGAACAAATTCCATATAAGTACTTAGACAACCTTTCATAATATTAATTTTGTATACAGCTTGAAAGTAACTTACAAGTGAGAGACATGTAATTTACAAATCAGAGCTAAAGCTAGGGTAAGACAAAGATATAACAAATTTATTATATTCGTTACTGGTTTTAAATACACAAAGAAATTGCTTATATTAAAAAGAATTGATTTGATTTCTACAGCAGAATTTCTTGTGCTTTTTAATGATTACGTTTTGTGTATCAGTCTGGTTATTAATAGTGTTTTGTTTATTAAAAAAAAAGTTTAAATACTCCAAGAAAGTCTAAATTCTGTTCTCCAAGTTTATTGCCATTTTCAATTACATGTTTTGCACTGCTATCAGAGTGGCTTTTACAAGATGCAAACATAAACATATCACTCTCCAGCTAAATTTTCTCCAGCAGCTCCCGATAGTCTTTCAGATAAGTCAAAATTCCACAGTTTTGCCACAAAATAGTTCATCATGCAGCCCTTTATATCTGACCTTTACTACCTTAACAACCACTAGTGGCAAATTATGAAACCTCCCATGGTATTTTTGGCATTTAACCTGTGCATTTCTCATTTTTTCCTGGACCGTTCTTATCCCAGCATCATCTCTATCCCATAAACTTGCCCTGACTGCCAACTTGATTCTGATTCTGCCTTTTAATCTTTAGAATTTTTAATGCATTCTTCAGGACTTTGCAGTATCCTTTGTTTTGGCTTACATTTCACTCCTTTTATTTTTACATAGCTGACTACCTCAGTCTAATGCTTCACTCTTGGTTTTTGCGTTGGGACCCTACTTATGACATTCACTTACAAGTATCATTTAGATGTTGTCTCTTTGGCTTCAGCTTCTTTCTGCTTACAATCCAAGCTCAAATTTCACAACAAATATTATGACTTCTTGAATTTTAAATTCTTCTTTTCACCTTTATGTTTTAATTTTTCTTAATTTCAGTGTCTTGAAGACTTTTTTTTTCCCTCTCTGTACAGGGGAACCTGATTGCTACATACAACGACTTTCTTAAGCAGACACCCATTTTGTTCTTTACATCAATAAAAATTTATTGAGCATCTATACTTCATATACCTTTTTGGGGGACACTGCAGAGAGAAAAATCAATCAACCCCGAAGCCAGTGAAAGTTGTATTCCAGTAATGTGTCAGATTTGTCATACCTCTAAATTAACTACATATGTTCTTATATGGGTTTATGAAGATACAAGCCAGTATCAGATTGCAGAGTCTGAATGCCTCTGTCTTATTCCTTACTAATCTACTTATGAGTAAAAATAACTTTCTAGTATAGTGTAAGTGATACGTGTTATATTTCTCTGTGTTGATGTTGTAATATCAATATATATTTTACAATTGCAATTGGAATTTGAAATTAAGCTAAATATGATTAGACTTCATATAAAACCTTTGCCAATGATATAATCCTTAGTACTAAAGAAACTAGGTTAGAATTTGCAAGTGCAAATGATGAAATAAATGCTACTTTCCATGCAAAAACCTGTACATTGTAAATATAAAAAGATAATGATAGTGTTTAAAAATCAGAAGTTTCACATGAAAAGCTAATATCTTAAATTCAATATTTTATTTTTAAATATATTTGTATTTACTTAAAATCATAAACAGCAGTCACAAAATTGTACGTTGCAGCAACACAGTGTTGAGATAAAGTAAAAAACAAGAAACAGAATAAGACATTAACAAATGTATAGTTTCTTCTCTCATATCAGACATGATAATTAGAGGAACCAAATACAAACAAAATATATACTTGTAGTATGCTTTCAAGATAATTTGCAAATTCTATTTTGAAAAACCAGATAGTCCATGTGGTTCTCAAATTCTCCTTTAAAATAAATTTATTTGGGTTAAGATATTTTTTAAATCAAGAAGTACATACTTATTGATAGCTATTATGTTGCCTTACATTACCAAGAAATTAACATAAATAAATTTATACAGTTTGTCAATATGAAATTTAGAAGAATGCATGCTCATTTAAAATAATAGAAATGTAAAGAAACAGTGATTATCTATTTTGAGTAATTCAGTATGCACAGCCTCTCTATTTCAGCTTAGATAGACACCATGCAGGGAGGTGGCCTGATATCTAACTCTGTTACAAAAGCATGATCAGTATGCCAATACTTAATGCTCAAGAAAAGAAGGTACTAAAGGTAGAAATATAGAAGGTGGATTGAGTCAGACAGACCAAGTTTCAATCCAATTATATACAACTTAAAAATCTGTGCACATTTGGCAAGTTGGTTATCTTTCCAATTCATTCATTCATGCAGCAAATAGCAACACTTAAATTGTTAGGACCTGTCTAATTGAAGTTCATAGTCCAGCAGAAAACAGAGTTTTGAATGACTTGGTAGAATTATTATGAGTATTAGAGTAATGCATGATATTCTGATTAAAAATAAAAAGGAAACTAGCAAAATCAGTGTCATCATCTCTAAAATGTGTTTAATAGATGCAGTATACTTACTTTATAGGGCTGTATGAGGGTTAAAGTAATGTACATAATGCAGAATATTTTAGCAACTTTCACTTGGTAGGTACTTAAATTTTTTCTAAATATAAAACAGATAAGTTATCAGAAATATGCAAATCAAATTTAGGTAGCCAACATGAAACCATCATTTAGTGACTAACAGTTATGATTTGGAATTATGGTACACAACAAACAGTTATGAATTACTAAGTACATATTTACACTCTTCATGCAGACTTAAGGCACCCTCACCATTAGTGAAGTTCCTTCATCCTTAAAAGTGGAGGTTTTTTATTAGGGTATTTAACACTAGACACATCTTGTACTTAGTATTCGTTGATAAACTACTTAATTAAGGAACATGAGAATGCTAGATGCATGAGGGAAAAGTTGAGAAGAAAGAATACATAACCATGACTATAACTCACAACGGCTTGGGTTTTGCTATAATAAAATACAATCAAAATCTCAGGGGCTTAATACAAATTTAATCAGGCTACATATCTTTTAAGAGTTGGAATGTTGCAAAGAGCAAATTAATCAAAACCAAACCCAATGAAGTCTGTAGTCCAATAATATGTCAAACTTCTCATACTTGTAAATTAAATATATACATTATTAGATGTGTTTATGAAGACATAGTCCAGTAGCCAATTACAGAATCTGAATGCCTGTTTTATTTCTTATTAATCCACTTGTAAGTAAAATAATTTCATAATGGAATATAGGGTATATATTTCTCTACATTAATACACGTTTTAAGCTTCTTCACATATTCTTTAATTTGGGACACAAACTGAGAAGAAAAACAAATTTAATTCTAAAGCTTGTATGCCCAGGGGTAGCAAACATCATTTACCTTCATATTCCATTAGCTAAAGAAACCATAAGGTCAAGTCTTTTGTCAGATAGAATATAAAATTATCACCAAAAGAGAGAAGATAATAAGAATATTAGTCTGCCATGAAGTTATAAATGTTTCACTGTGCAAACTAACCAAATCCACTCACTGCATGAAGTACAGAATGTGCTTTAATATTATTTCTTTATAATTTAGTCAATTAAATACTTCTTTGTGATTTCAAAATAGTTCAGATAATATGAAATGAAACAGAAATCTCATGTTGTTCAGGAGTCAGAGTCCATATGGCATATGATTCTTGCATTCGGGAGATCAATAATTGACATTAGGCATGATATGTTCATATGGCCTTGGGAAAATATTGTATTTGTAGAAGGTATGAGGTTTTTTTCCATTGATTCTCTTTTATTATCTCTTCAAACAATGCTAAATTATAACCATATTTTATATATGGTTATAATTATATATGTGTGTGTATATATAATTATATATGTGTGTGTACATATATAATTATATGTGTGTGTACATAAATATATATACATATTTTATATATATATAAAACAGTCCTACCACGGTCTCTAAGTGTTCAAGTGACAAGAAGAATTGCATGTCTCTCACTTGAAATAAAAAACTAGAAAGGATTAAGCTTCGTGAGGAAGGCATGTTGAAAGCCAAGATAGGCCAAAATTCAACTGCTTGTGCCAAAAAGCCAAGTTATGAAAGCAAAGGAAAAGTTCTTGAAGGCAATGAAGTGCTACTCCAGTGAACACACTAATGATAAATAATCCTGTTTTAAGACATAATGCTATTGCACACTTAATAGGCTACAGTATAGTATAAACATAACTTTGTATGCACTGGGAAACCCAAAAATTTGTGTGGCCCCCTTTATTACAGTCTTAACTTTATTGCAATTATTTGAAAGCAAATCCACAATATCTCAAGGAATTCCTGCAAAAGTAAAAAGGATAGGAAGATAAATAGGCATGGTTATTATCTTATATTAATATTATATATTAAAAAACATATATATATAGAACAAAATAATATGACCTTAAAATGTGTACAAACATTTCCAAATTAATTAAGACTTAAATATCCATTACAAAATACTTGGAAGAGTGATTGTTTTTGTTAGAATCATCAACCTCTAAAGAATCTGGTGAATGCTCTGATACTCTCTCAAGAAAAATGTACATACAAAATTTTCACGTAATTTAAAAACATCCACAAATATGGAGCCATGGTTTCAGTTTATGAGTCAAGCATTAAGATCTTCAGAAGTAAAGGACTACATAAGTAGAGATCCCATATTGGAGTGGCAAGAATAAAAACATTGACATGTATTTCATTAAAAAGTACAGACAGATCTGGCTATACATAACATTTTCTATTATTTAGGTACATCCATGTGTCCAGTGAGAAAAGTGATAAGAATCAGCTTAATAACAAGGAAAATATGAGCAACCCCCTTTCCCTTTCCACAAACTGCCCTCCCCTGTATTCGGATATTGTGAAGATATTAGTCATAGTGTTTTAGGTCACTTTTAATATTTCAGAAATACCAGACATTGTATTATATTAAATAGTCATCTAAAGGATACTTGCTATTAAATAATATCTAATATTAAGAAAATAAAATATATTTGATCGCAGTGCATAGTATGCATATAATATCTAGAATGTATTTGAAATTTCCACTCAATTTTCTAAGAAGTAAAGCATTGATCCTAAATGTATTCTCTATTTCAATAAATAAGTAGAAACTATTTAGTTTTCTATTTATAAAATAAAAAGAATAATGTCTCTAAGTTAATTCTTAGTTCTCTCCTTCATATAATTCTTCATATAATAAAACTCATTTTTCTACTCTCTCCTATAACTAATAAACATAAAAGAAAGTAAATATTTCACCCAAGCCTACCACGTTATATTCAGTTTATTTAATAGAGTCTCATATATAAAGAAAACTTAATGTGTAAACGTAACCAAACAAAATGAACATCTTTTTCTATTTACTTTATTGCTTAAATCCAATGATATAATATGGCTTCATCTACCTCTCAGAATACACTTAACACATACAGAAGCAATTTAGCATTTTCTCAATTCACATCTAGTGCAATATTTAAGAAGATTTTATCTAATTGAACACATGGTGGAGCAAATTTAATAAGAGTATTATTATAAATGCTTCAATGGCTAGATGGGAGACAAGCGAGGCAGACAGCAATGTGAATATCATCCTGCTAGGCCTCTCCAGGCTAAGAAGTCATTTGCAAGATGTTTTGACTGCTGAGAATGTCAGCTATAATCAATCTCAGAGATAGAAGGAGGCTGTAAATGGGTGAGGTAATGTTCAAATACATTGAAATATGATTAGTTATAATAAAAGGTAATGGATATGGCTGCATTGCTTTAAGCTCAGAGAATATTTTGGTTCATAAATGGTATATTTCTGCCTTATTTAAAAAATATATTCAATGTAGTTATGTCATGCACTTATTGTCTTCCAGATCCTTATATCTAAATTACTTTCCTTGTCTTTGGGGGAGAGCACATATTTGATAGAAGCTAACTTTAATACAAGCTTTTTTTTTGAAAATACAAAACTGGTTGATAATATGTATGCAGAGTTTCTTCTTATCTATCTTTTTTAAACAATAAGGGTGTATTTCTCTTTTAATGTTTAACTTGTTTAGTTACTGGAAAGGGGTCCCAATCCAGACCCCAAGAGAGGATTTGTGGATCTCATGCAAGAAAGAATTTGGGGCGAATCCACAGAGTAAAGTGAAAGTGAATTTATTAGAGAATTAAAGACACGAAATAATGGTTACTCCATAGACAGAGCAACGGCATGGGCTGCTTGACTTAGCATATTTATGATTACTTCTTAATTATATGTTAAACAAGAAATGGATTATTTATGAGTTTCCTGGGAAAGGGGTGGGGGGTTCCCAGAACTGAAGCTTATTCCCCTTTTTAGACCATATAGGGTAACTTATGGATGTTGCCATAGCATGTATTAACTGTTATGGTGCTGGTGGGAGTGCCTTTTAGCAAGTCAGTGCATTCCAGTTAGCACACAGTGAGCAGTGAGGGCAACGGGAGGTCGTTTTCCTGGCCATCTTGGTTTTGGTGGGTTTTGGCCAGCTTCTTTACCACATTCTGGTTTATCAGCAGGGTCTCTGTGACCTGTATCTCATTATACCAGTCCTGCTAACCTCCTGTGAATGCCTAATCTCATGGAAAACAGCCTTGCTTATCTCAGCCTCATTTTACCCAGCCCCTATTCAAGATGGAGTAGCTCTGGTTCAAACATCTTTGGCAGTTACATCAGGTAATTCCTCAGACATTATAAAATGTTTTCCTTCCCTTCCTTCCTTCCTTCCTTCCTTCCTTCCTTCCTTCCTTCCTTCCTTCCTTCCTTCCTCCCTCCCACTGTCCCCCCGATTCAAGATTCTCTGCCTCACCCTCGATATAGGGATTACAGGCCTCCACCATCCCACTAATTTTGTATTTCATGTTGGCCAGGCTGGTCTCGAACTCCTGACCTCAGGTGATCCATCTGCCTTGGCCTCCCAAAGTGCTGGGATTACAGGCGTGAGCTACTGCACCAGGCCTTGTCTACCTTTTGAAGATAAATGAGGGCAAAAACAATAGAGTCTGCCTGCTTCACTAATAAAGATAGTACAAAGGCCATTCAAATTTAAATAAGTAGGTGAAACATTTGGTTTTATTGAGTTCGAGCATTTTAAACCCACAAATCTGGACTTAAATAAAGATGTTTCACAAAACAGCAATACTTTTAGAATACTATAAAGTTTTGTTTTATGAAGAAAATGTTTTGTTTTTATTTGACAACATATTTTCTCAATCATTTTAAAGGTTTGGTCTGCAAATATTTTCCTCTAATTTACAGAGAGCATTTCACCTAACATTCACTGTTATTTTAACCCACGCATAACTACTTGGTGAAAAATAGTATATTAGGAATTGAAGGTACAAAGAAACATCTAATCCTTGTCAATAAGCAGATCAGAGCACAGCTGTGGAGGAACATTTCGTCTCTCATCAGCAGTCTGAGTGGTGGATCTCAAATTAATCATGTTCTAACTATAAAAAAGTGTTCCTGGCAGGGCACTCACTGGAACCCTCCAGGTAGTTTCCGTTCTGTTAGGCACTGACAAAAACACTTGAAGCTTGAAAGGGTGGAATAGTGGAGTGTGGGAATAGAGAGGAAAGGAAATAAATGATTCAATATCTTTCTTTTTCCTTTTTCTCCTATATACTTTAAAAATCACAATCTCAAGTCACTATATCTATAGCACTTTTTGCCTACATATGAAGAGAGGACTACTGTCAGGAAAAGACAAAACTACACAGTAATAGAAGCTATTCTGGGAAATGATAGAGGTCTTTTTCATCATTCTATCTTGTCCTAAAATATTATATGTTAAAGAAAATCACAAGGAAACATTTAAGTTTGATAAATTCAATGTTAATTATCCTATTTTGTAATGGTAAAATGAATTCAATAATAGTCCTTATATGCATTACAAATGAAAATTGCTTAATATCCAACTATGTCCAAATTAGATGGTAATTAGTGCATTATCTTTGCTGCTTAACAGCAATAAAATCCCTAGACTTTTTTTTTTATCAAAAGCAAACTTGGAAATTGACCTACAGTGATTCACTTTAACCTGATGTCATTCAATGTAAACATTCCTCAAAATTTTTGGCACTCTTAGTTTCTAAAACTAATGAAAGTTTGGTTTTCTATCAACTTATATTTCTTTTTCATTTTAAGGAGGGCTTCTTTTCTTCATCTTGTTTTATTTAGTTTAGATTTTTCTTTTGGTAGGAAGACACTGTGTCTATAAGTCCATATGATATAGAAATTGCTATCTGGCAGACTGGAAGGAATTCAACTAAGTATCTTAGTCCAAGCATTCAAATTCTTATCTGTAAAATAGTCTAGAAATCTAAAATTCATGGTTAATTGAAAAAAACTTTGAAAACTATACAGTGTAAAATTATACTTACCTCTTTTGTCTACTGACTTCATTGATTTCAGAGAGAATAAAATATAATTAAGAACCCTGAGCTTACCATGTAGTCAAATACACCGCTTTGTGAAACAAATGTAAAAAACAATCTCTAGTGCACCAAGGTACAACAAAAAGAACCTGCATTATAATGTTATGAAGACCTGTTTTTGAGTTATATTTTCACCATTAAACATTGTGTTTTTTTAATAATACAATTAATTCAGTAAACTTCAACTCCCAGTTTATTCATTTGTAAAACTAGAATAATAAACTTCATAAGTTTTTGAAATTAAATTAGACGATGTTCGAAGTACCTAGACCACAATAGATTTTAATTTCGTGAGCACAACTTAGTTGTTTCGATTAGCAGTATGAGCACAATATTTTAAATAATGAGTTAAAAAGCATTGAGGTGGTTATGCAGAGAATTTAGATGCAGTACAATAATTTAGCAACCAATTTTGGTTTTAATTCCTGCCTTAAAATTTAAACAAGAACAAAAAGTTCATATTAAATAGCAGTCATATCACAGGAAATCTCTCAATAATTGAATTCGTATTTACTAGAAAAAATGTATGTGTATTTCATCAGAAATTATACTCCAAATTTTTTACTTCAACCTTTAGCCATTTTAAGGTTTAGCAACATATCAATTCAAATTCAATATGAATGTTGACAACCACATTTTTACAAATAGAATATTTTTATGCAAAGAGAAAAGAGAGAAAAGTTTATTTTAGAATTTCATTATTGCTGTGGGACACAGAAATACATTTCTATGGCTATGGGATTCTATGACAAATCCTTGCCAGACTTGATTGAAACATAATATGTGAATATAGTAAGCAGGATGAGTGATTTTAGGAAAAACAGTATTAAATTGATCTACTACATGACCTAAATACTTCACTTCAGAACTATATTATAATTATTTCAAAGATATTAATGGAAAAAAAGTAATGAGATATTTTATGATGAAATTCAAGGCAAAGAGTCCATTTTTAATATAAATACTTTTATTCAGGGCTCAATATGAAAAATGAACATTAATGTAAAAATTCAATTAATCTTTTAGACCAGTTATTTTGGCTTGAGCTTTTTCACATTGCAAGTTAACAAAAGCTATACTTCTTTCCTATTCCCGCAGGTAACAGAATAAATACACACTTTGGTCATTACTAACACTGTTTGTGAAAAATAGTTATGCATGAATTATTAGTAAAACAGGTGATAAAAGTGCCATGTCAAAAACCAAATAATTTGCATTTCCCTAAGGAATGTTTTCTAATTTTTAAAAGATATTTTGATATAGGCATATAATAGGTAATGATCAAATCAAGATATCTAGAATATCCATCACCTTGAATATTTATCATTTCTTTGTGTTGGGGACATTTCAAATATTCTCTTCTAGCTATTTTAAAACATACATTAAGTAATTCTTCACTATAGTCCCCCTGCTGTGCTATCAAACACTAGAATTTGTTTCTTTTCTCTAATTTTATATTTGTAACCATTAACCAACTGCTCTTCAATCTCCCATGCCTCCCTTCTCAGCCTATTGTAACCATCATTCTACTCTTTACCTCCATGAGATCAATTTTTAAACTACCTCATATGAGTGAAAACACGCAAAATTTGTCTTTCTGTGTCTGGGTTATTTCACTGAACGTAATGATGACCTCCAGCTCCATCCACGTTGCTGCAAAAGACAGAATTATATTATTTTTAATGGCTGAATAGTATTCCACTGTGTGTGTATACCACATTGTCTTTATGCATTTATCTGTTGATGGACACTTGTTGATTATATATCTGGCGAATGTGTATAGTGCTATAGTAAGTTTGAGGGTCTAGGTATTCCTTGGATATACTTATTTCCTTTCCTTTGGATAAATACTCAGTGGTGAGATTGCTAGATCATATGGTAGTTCTATTTTTAGTTTTTTAAAGGAAACATCCATACTGTTTTTCATAATGACTGTACTAATTTGTATCACCACCATCAATATCTGCATGTTTTGTATCCACATGCTCCCAGCATTTATTACAGTTTTTCTTTTTTGATAATAGTCATTCTAACTGGCGTAGATGATATTACATTGTGGTTTTGATGTACATTTCCATGATGATTGGTGATGTTGAGTATGTTTTATATGGCCATTAGTATATACTATTTTGAGAAATGTCTATGCAGATACTTTTCTGACTTTTTAGTGGAATTTTTTAAAATTTTTGTTTGTTTGCTTGTTTCAGTACCTTATATTCTTGCATATCTGGATGTTAGTCACTTGTCAGATAGTTTGTAAAGATTTTCTCCCATTCTAAAGGTTGCCTCTTTATGCTATTGATTGTTTTCTTTGCTGTGTAGAAGCTTTTAAATTTAATTTAATCCCATTTTTTTCATTTTTGTTTTGGTTACCTTGCTTTATAGGTCTTACTGATAAAATATTTGCTGACAACAATGTCTTAAAGCATTCCCACTACATATTCCCCTAGTAATTTTATAGTTTTAGGTCTTAAATGTAAGGATTTAATCCATAGTGTGCTATTTTTTTTTTGTATGTGGTGAAATATAGGGGTTTCATTTCATTCTTCTAAATACGGATATTCAGTTTTCCCATTACCATTTATTGAAGATTTTTTTTCACTAATGTGTATTCTTTCTCTAATGTATGTTCTTAGTGTCTTTGTCAAAAATCAATGGGCTATAAATATATATATTTATTTCTGGGTTCTTTATTCAATTAGTCAATTTCTCTGTTTTTATGCAAGGACAATGCTGTTTTGGTTACTATGGCTTTTAGCATATTTTGAGTAAGGTAGTGTAATGCTTCCAACCTTGTTCTTTTTTGCTCAGCATTGCTTTAGATATTCAGGATTTTTGTTATTTCATACAAATTTCTATGAAGAGTGACACTGGTATATTGATAGAGACCACACTGAATCTGTAGATTGCCATAAGTTGTATGGTCATTTAAATTTTCCCCTGAGCAGCCACTGCCATCTTTGTGAATATGCACAGTTGGTACACCAAGTCCTCTGCCCACAAATGATCCACTAACACTACCACTGGTACGAATGCACACACATTTGCTGGAGGGGGCCCCCTGCCTCCCCTGAGCTATGCTGATACCTCCACTGCTGTGAATGCCAACAGAGGCCAGCACCCTGGCACCTGCTAGCATGCTGCTGCAGCACCCTGCGGTGCTGCTGCTGCTACTAGTGCTGGAATGTGTGAATAAGGAAAGACCCCATCTCCACTGGTCTAGGAAGCACATTGGCTGGCACCACCCATCAGAATGTTGTAACCAGTGGTCCAGGAACACCCTTGGTCCCTCCAGCCCAGCAAGTTCCTAACCTCAAAGAGTAAAAAAAAAAAATAAAAAGCAACAAATAAAAAACAAAGCCAAGCCCAAAACCCTCGCTTGTCTCCCAGAGTTAGACCACACAGTCTAGGAGTCCTGAGCTGAGCCTTGACTCCTGAAAAGCTTCCAGAAACAAAACCTGTTGATCAAACCCACCTTATATCACAATCAAACCCTCAAGTCAATCAAATAGGATAAAATAATTTAAAAAATCCATAGGACCACCATTTCAAAGACTGAAGAAATATCAGCCCACAAGTATGAGAAAAAAAGTGCAAGAACTCTGACAACTCAAAAAGCCAGAATGCATTCTTTCTTCCAAATGACTGCACTAGGTCTTCTGCAAGTGTTCTTAACCAGTGTGAGAGGACTGAAATGACAGAAATAGAATTCAGAATATAGATAGGAATGAAGATCATTGAGATTCAGGACTATGTTGAAACCCAATCCAAGGAAGCTAAGAATGACAATAAAATGACACAGGAGCTGACAGAGAAAATAGCCATTATAGCAAAGAACATAACTGAATTAATAGAGCTATAGGAAATACTACAAGGATTTTATAATGCAATCACAAGTATTAACAGCAGAATAAACCAAGCTGAGTAAACAATCTCAGAGCTTGAGGACTGGCTTTCTGACACAAGACAGTAAGAAAGAAATAAGGAATAAAAAAGTATGAAAAAGAATAAACACAACTTCCAAGAAATATGGGACTGTATAAAGAGACCAGATCTATGATTCATTGGCATCCCTTAAAGAGATGAGGAGAATGGAAGCAGCTTGGAAAACGTATTTCAGGATATCACCCATGAGAACTTCTCTAACCTAGCCGAAGAAGCCCACATTCAAATTCAGAAAATTCAGAGAATCCTCACAAGATACCTTTACAGAAAGATAATCTTCAAGGCACATAATCATCAATTTCTCCAAAATCGATATGAAAGAAAAAATGTTAAAGGCAACTAGAGAGAAAGGACAGATCACCTACAAATGGAAGCTCATCAGACTCACAGAAAATCTTTCAGCAGTTCATCCTACTTGAAGATGGAGGTTGGGAAGAGGGAGAAGATCAGAAAAAAATTACTATTGGGTACTAGGCTTAGTACCTAGAGGATGCAATATTCTGCACAACAATTCTATGACATGAATTTACTATATAACAAACTTGAACATATACCCCTGAACCTAAAATAAAAGTTAAAAATTCTTTTTTCTGATTCACGAGCATGTGATGTCTTTCCATTTGTTTGCATCCACTTCAATTTATTTCATCAGTTTTTTTGTTTTCATTGTCAATGCCTTTTCTCTCCTTGGTCGTATTTATTCCTAGATTTTTTTTAATCTCCTGTAAATGGCATTGCTTTCTTGATTTCTTTTTTATATTGTTCACTGTTGCCATATATAAATGCTACTAAGTTTTGTGTGGTGATTTTGTATGCTGTGACTTTACTAAATTTGTTTATCATTTACAACAGTTTTTTTGGTGGAGTCTTTAGCGTTTTTAAAGTAGTGGATCATGTTGCCTGTGCACAAGGCTAATTTGATGTCTTCTTTTCTAATGTGTATGTTCTTTATTTTTTTTTTTTTATCTTGACTAATTGCTCAGACCAGGACTTCCAGCACTGTGCTGAATAGTAGTGGAAAAAGTGGGCATGCTTGTCTTGTTCCAGATCCCAGTGGAAAGGTTTTCCATTTTTTTCTCATGGAGTTTGATTTTAGCTGTGAGTTTTTCATCTATGGTTGTTATTATGTTGAGGTTGGTTCCCCATAAATCCAGTTTGTTTGGGGCATTTAATCACAAATGTATATGGAATTTTATTAAATTTCAGTACATTTTAAATGCAGTCAACCTTTATTGTGTGTATCTTAAATATATTCAATATTTTCTTGCATGTATTTCAATGATCATAAAGCTTTTGTTCTTGGTTTGTTATTATGATGTACTATGTTTATTGATTTGAATATGTTGAACCCTCCTTACATTCCTGGGATGAATCCCACATGATTATGGTGAATGATCTTTATAATGTGTTGTTAACTTTGGTTTGTCTGTATTTGTTGAGGAACTTTGCATTCATGTTTATCAGTGGTATTGACCTGTAGTTTTTGTTGTTGTTATTGTTGTGTCTTGTTTAGTTTTGGCATAAGATAATTTTGGCCTTATAAAAATAAATTTGGAAATATTATGTTCTCAATTGTTTTAAACAGTTTCAGTAGATTGGTGGTGCTTTTTAAAATATTTTGTAGAATTCAGTAGTGAAGCCATCATATTCTGGGCTTTCCTTTGATGGAAACTTTTTATTTCAACTTCCATCTTGTTACTCATTATTAGCTTATTGAGGTTTTCTATTTCTTTATGTTTCAAGCCCAGCAGACTGTATGTTTCCATAAATTTATGGATTTCTTCTAAGTTTTCAATTTGTTGGCATATAGTTGTTTGTAATAGTTTTTAATGATTATTCAAATTTTTGAGGTCTCAATTGTTACATCTCCTTTCTCATTCCTGATTTCATTTATTTGTGTCTACTCTCATTTCTTCTTAGTCTAGCTAAAGGTGTGTTGATTTTATCTTTTTAAAAAATCAACCTTTGTGGTGTTTATTTTTTGTATTTTTTGACTCAATTCAATTTATTTCTGCCGGATCTTTATTATTTCATTTCTTCTACTAGTTTTACATTTTGTTTCTCTTGCTTTTCTAGTTCTTGAGGTGCATCATTAGAGTTTTCTTTGAAGACTTTCTACTTTTTTTGATATAGGCATCTATTACTGTAAATTTCCCTCTTAATACTACTTTTGCCGTATCCCATAGATTCAATGTGTTGCATCTTCATTTTCATTTATTTCAATAACATTTTAAATTTCCTTATGACTTTGTCATTCAGGAGCATGTTTAATTTTCATGTGTTTGGGTATCTTCCAAGGTTACTCTTGTTATTGATTTCTAGTTTTATTTCATTGTTGTCTGAAAAGATAATTTATAAGATTTCTACTTTTCGAATTTGTTGAGACTTCTCTTATGGCCTAAAATATGGTCTATTCTGGAGAATGTTTCTTGTGTGGATTTTAAAAAAATGTGTATTCTGTCATACTTGGCTGTAATGTTCTGTAAATGTCAGGCCTATTTGGTTTAGTGTGTGGTTTAATTTCCATGCTTCTTCATTGATTTTCTAGCTGGATGATCTGTTTATTACTGAGAGTGGGGTGTTGAAGTCTCCTATTATTATTGTATTGCAGTCTATCTTTCCCTTTGGGTCTATTCATGTTTGCTTTATATACCAGGGAGCTTCATTTGAATGCATAG
Organism: Hylobates moloch; assembly: GCF_009828535.3. Classification (NCBI taxonomy): domain Eukaryota; kingdom Metazoa; phylum Chordata; class Mammalia; order Primates; family Hylobatidae; genus Hylobates; species Hylobates moloch. The sequence continues at coordinate 37,153,881 of NW_026652285.1, forward strand.
GTATTTATTATTGTTATATCCTCTTGCTTAACTGACCCCTGTATCAACATATAGTGACCTCATTTGTTTCATTTTACAGTATTTGAGCTGTAATTTATTTTATGTGTTATAAGTATAGCTCCTCTTGCTCTTTTTTGGTTTTCAGGTGAATGGAATAACTTTCTATACCCCTTTACTTTCAGTCTGTATGTGTCTTTATGGACAAAGTTGTTTTCTTGTAGGCAGCATATGATAGGGTCTTGCTTCTTTATATATTCAGCAACTCTGCCTCTCAACTGGAGAACTGAGTCCATTTACATTCAGTGTTATTATTGATAAGAAAGGATGTACTACTGCCATTTTGTTGCTGATTTTCTAGTTGTTTTTTAATTTGTCTCTTTTTCTCCTTTTCTTACTGTCTTCCTTTGTAGGTAAGTGATTTTCTCTGGTAGTACATTTTAATTTATTGCTTTTTATTTTTAGTGAATCTATTATATGCTTTTTGCATTTTGATTACCATAAAGCTTACAAAACCATTGTGTGTGTGTGTGTGTATATATATATATATATATATATATAACAAGTTATTTTAAAGAAATGAAAAGTTATCTTTGATAACAAAGAAAATAATAGGAACAAATAATGAAAATGAAAAGTAAAAATTATACCCTTAAACTTCATTACCTCAAATATTGTCTCAATTTATATATTTTTTATCACCTATCTCTTAACAGGTTTCTATAAATATTATAGTTTTAGATAGATTTGTCTTAATGGCTTTATAATATAGTTATGAGTGGATTGAACACCAAAATTACAACAGTAATTCTGTGTTTAATTTTGTACTTAATTTTACCAGTGGATTTTATACCTAGAATTGTTTACTTTTTACATGTTAGTGTCTTTTTCTTTTGGATTTTAAAACTTTCTTTAGCATTTCTTGTAAGACAGCTCTGATAGTTTTGGACTTTCTCAGCTCTTTTCTGTCTAGGAAATACTTTCTCTCTCCTTATATTTGAAGAACAGATATTCTGGATAAAATATTCTTAGGTAGCAGTTTTTTTTTCTTTCAGCTATCTGAAAATATTGTCCCACTGTTTCTTGGCCTGTATCATTTTTATTGATATATCTTTGGCAGATAAATTGGAGTTTCTTTAGAGTTTACTTGTTTCCTTTCTCTTGCTGCTTTTAGGATCCTTTTCTTTTTCTGGTTCCTGACTTTTGAGAATTTGATTATTATATGCCTTGGTGTGGTCTTATTTGGTTTGAATATGTTTGGTGGTCTGACTTTCCTCTAGTTGGTTGTTTATCTCTCAAGTTTTGAAAACTTTTATGCTATTATTTGTTTGTATAAGCTTTTTATCCCTTGTTGTTGCCCAATTCCATTTTGAACATCAATAATTATTAAATTTGGTATTTGAGGTAATTTTCTATATCTTGTAGGTGATTGTCATTCCATTTTATTATTTTTCTTCTCTGACTTTGTATTTTCAAATAGCCTGTCTTTCAACTTGCTCATTCCTTCCTCTGCTTGATGCGCTCTGCTATTTAAAGCCTCTAATATTTTTTTAGTTCAGCAAATGTATTTCTCATTTCCAAAATTTCTGTTTGATTTTTTAAAACTTATTGTCATCTCTTTGTGAAATTTCTGTGATAAATTTCTGAAACAATTGTCTGTTTTTTTTTTAAAGATCACTGAATTTTCCTAAAACTTCTATTTTTAATTATTCATCAGAAAGTTCATATATTGCCATCATCTTTGGGTCAGTCACCAGTTCTCTGCATTGTCCCTTTGAGGAGGTCATGGTTCCCAGTTTGCTTTGGTTTCTTGTGGATGTACATCCATATATTTGCACTTAAATATTAGTTATTTATTTTAGTCTTCTCTGCCTCTCTTGTTTTGTTTTTTTATTGGATATGTTTATTTGGAGATTCTTTGTAATTTACCTGTTGATTGTATTTCTTTCTTCTTTCTCCTGATAGATCACTGCCATCTTTTTGGCACTAGATGATGTCTTAAGCCCAAGTTTACCTTGATTCTAGTAAACAATCAGAGTGTCATCTATCCAAAATCGAGGAGGTCCCAAAGGGACCAGTAGTAAGTAGTAAGAGAAGGCTGGTTAGAGTTGCATGCCCAGGGAACCTGTGGAACAAACTTTCTAAAGTATTTTGATTGTGAATAGCTACTCTGATTTGGCATCTCCTTTGGCTAAGTTACAGAACAGAGTTTCTAGGATTGGTATTATAGTCCCACCTCCCCCCTTGTCTCTGGCTTTCCTCAGGTGTATTTCTCCAGTCACATACTTCTAATGCTTCCTGTGGGTTGAGGCAGGAACAGGTTTCCTGCCAGGGAACCCAAGATGGTGGGGAAGCTGATTGTCCACCTTGATCTCATATTTCTCTAATGCAGAAGCCATGAGTTGGGAGAAATTTTCCTTATGTTTGGTACTTTACAGATTGTGGTGAAGATTGTCTTATATATCTGGAAGACTGATTATCTTTCCATCTGCTCAGAGTCTTTTCACTTCTTGTGACTTCAGTAACTGTCTTATCCTCATATTCGAATTCTGGGATATTGCTTATGATAATCTGGGCCCCCTATATTTGTTTTTGTTTGCTCATTTTCTGTGTGGCGGAGTGAAGCCAGTTTGCTTATATGATGATGTTTTGGAAACAAAAGTCCTGTAGTTGTTTTACTATACGATTTTTCACATTTCTAAAATATTTATTATAATAGTAAATAAGTCGAATTTAAATGTAGCCATTAATAAATAGAAGAATTTATATTTGGGTAAAAGACAAGTTGAAATTGTGAACATAATTTTTCAGTATGAGTAATTATATATTCCAGAGACAAAGTTGAAAACATTTTAAGACAGAGTTTTGCCATTATATTCATTACTACTTTAAAAGTGTTGTTGACTCCAGAAATATAAACATGTATTATGCTATGCAGCTTTCTCAGTTCAATGATGTTAAGGTTCTAAAGATGAAAAGCCTTAGTAATATTTAAACATTTGTAAACTTATATTTTTGTGTAAAAAATTAAGAAATAAAAACTTCAAGAAAAAATAATTAACTTGAAAGCATATAGTCAAAGTAACAATCAATAAGTGAAAATTCTCTTATGTATTGGGTTAAGTATAAAATATTAACTACTTGATATTTGAGAATAATTACTAGTAAAAATACATTTTATTTTCTGATAAAATCTGAGAATTCTCTCAATCTAGTACAGAAAATATAGGTTTTTTTTTCTGGGCAAAGAATCACTTTATATAAAAATTACTAGTTGGGAAGTTTTTCTTTAAACTTTTTAATTCTTTTAAGCACATTTTTCTTATTAATGAGTCTATTTTTTTCTTAATTCTCACATTATATATATGACTCATAGTATAACTGAAAACAAGTTGCCCTTACATTTTTGTGCAATGCATATTACACAATACTTTATCAGTATATAGTATTTGAATAAAAATATTTAGATAATTTTTGGTATACTTATATTTTGCTCTTTCTATCAAATATATTATCACATTTCAATAATCACACATAATTCTATGGTCCTGGAACAAACTCCTATTTAGAAAAGAAAAAAAAAACATAAGTCTGCAACTGATCATTAGAAACTTACATCACAATATCACTGATCTCTTTACTTAACATGATAAGACATATCATAATGAAAAAATTGAGAAAAGTGAAAAAATTAGATTTTCTGCAATGAAACTTGAATGTAGTAATAGAAACTTTATTTGCTTACTTTTCTTGATGTTCCACATGCTCTACACAGACACCATTGTAGTTGAGAAAAGACTTTGGGTAGACTAATTTTGTTATATAGTATATGAAAATACTATTAGTTTTATTTCAAAAATTATCCAAAAACAAATATGAATTATGACTTGAGGTACAAGCAATCATGTATTTTCTCCTCTGTACATATGCAATATTTTATTTATAATTTTAAAATAGCACTTTATTTGTTTCATTGTGGATTGATTAGTTAACATATCTCCTTTGCTAGGTTGTATATAACTCCAGCACATACTCTATTTAAAAAATTATTTTTGTCTTTTTATACAAAGCATTGATTCATTAAATGTTAATTTATGAAACATACCATAATTTTGGTAATCTCACTTTGTCATATTTAAAATGTCAAAATCTAAGAGGACTTTCCAATATTATTTTCTTTTTACACATTTATATATTTAAGATAATTATTATTGCAATATTTTCAATTATACATTCTGAATACTTCATAGTTTTTCATGCAAATCAAGCAATTAAGATCAATTATAGGAGCTGCTATCTAATAGTAGACTATAAAAATGAGATGCATTAACAAATTTTCTTTAAATGAAATGTACTCATGATTTAATGTCATGAAAAGTTTAATTACATAACTCTTATTAACTTTCACAGAACACTGTATTCATTTTACACATAACCAACAGTTATGTTTTGCCGTCACACTGTTCAGAGGCAATTCTAAATGGAGTGCTGCACTCCATGTATTAACTTTTTTTTAAAACTACCTATTCAAATAAGTTTTTGTGTATGCCTACTGTATTGATCTCCTGTCATTGTTTTGAATTGAAAGAGAAAGGGAACTTTTTATTAGTGATAAGGGTATATTCACTAATCTCTCAGTGATCCTATCTCTGTATATCGTTCTATCTAGGTAAATCCTAGAGATGATACACGACTTAAATCCCTAATTCGGGTGAGATGGCTAGGACCAATACTCTGTGTGTCTCCTGTCTTTTTTGTACCTGCCTCTTCAATACCTTCTTCAGTATGACTAAAGAGAGAGATAAGTTATACTCCGATTATCTAGGACATAAACAGAGAGGAGCACTTTTCTAGGTAGCCTCTGTTCCCCAGACCATAAGAACCATAATTCGTTGAAACTTTGGAAACAACAAACGTATATTTTTGGGACCAATAGGTGGAGAAAGAATCCAGACCTCTGGAGTGTTCCTGGTTTGATCTCTTTATTAGTACCTGCACACACCACCATACAGAATTTATTTATAAAGTCTGAGATATAATCCTAAGCAAATAACACAGAAACAGAAATCAAATACCATGTGTTCTCACTTATAAGTGGAAGCTAAACATTGAGCGCACGTGTATATAAACATGGGGACAATAGATAATCTGTACTACTGGAGTGGAGAGGGAAGGAGGGGGACATGGGTTGAAAAGCTACCTATTGCGTAGTTAACTTTTTCTCCATTAACAGTCTAAATATATTATTTTATTTTTAACTCCTCTAATAGAAGGTAAACTTCAGGAAATTAGAGACTTTTGCATTGTGTGTTTATGACTGTCTAGAGCAAGGCTTTAGAGATAGTAGATTACAAATAAGTGATTATTAATGAACAATTAATTAATTAAAGGGTACATTTTATATCAGAAACCGATATCCTCATTTCTGATTAAAACAATGTGTATTTTTATATCTTTTTTTTTCTATTCTCACTCCTCTTTGATTTCTTAGAGACTTATAGGTCCCTAAAGCCTTCCAATTTTCTCTCAGGCTCTAATACACACTTTGCTATCTTTAAATCTATCTACGTGATCATTCTGTTATCAGCATTTTCAGTTGCTTTATACCTATACACATTTCCTGTACCTGTCCTGCAAATTTCAAGTTCAAGATTCATCCTTCAATTTACCCTAAATGACTTTAGAATTGGATCTGTAAATCTGAGGGACCAAAACCCAAATCATTTCAGTACACAAATTATGACCCCAATTCAGGCATGAACAATGGCACAAGGGGAAGTATTGGACAGGACCCCAGTACTACACACAGATATCCACATACAACTCAACTTCAGGAGGATTGAGTGTGGTGACTGAAAATGGTGTCTGTTAAGGGCATGATAAAAAGACTAAGGCACAGAAAGTTAGCTATATTCCTCACCCTATCATTCTAATATGTTCTTGGGGATGGACGAAGGTGATGCATTTAATCTGTCACTTTCCATTGCCCAGTGCTCCATTTCTGGTCTGCTTTTGAATAACTTTGGTTAAATCAAACTTTCGGATTTGAAGCTTAATAAAAGAGGATGGCAATAGTTAAAATTTCTTGGCTCAGAAAAGACCTTGGAGCACTATCTGAAAGGGTCACCAAAACATGCTCTATTTTCCCTACTGTGAGCAGCTTACACCCTTGCAGATAAACTCCACAAAAAAGGAAAGATTTGTACAGATAAAAATGTACTAAGTGATATATTTATATCCAAAATATAGAAGTTGTATAAATGTAAAAGATTTTCTATTTTTTCTTACCGTATTTATCCTCATTATGTAGAACTCAGTCATGAATAATTGGATTAATTACAATTCTTGATGAATTCCACACTTTTATATTTATGTAATTTTATTTAAATAATATGATAATTTTCATTGACAAGAATTCGTAAGATGCTTACATTCCATGAGGCAAAATTCCAAGTGTTTTACAAATAATATGTCGTTAAACCCTCAAAATAATACAAGAGGAAGATACTGCTATTATCCACATTTTTTTAGAAAAGAAACCCAAGTTAGATGAATGAACTTCCTGGAGTTAGCATAAACATAGGGCATAAACCTGGGTAGTGAGGTTCCTGAATATAATTTTTAAATTAACATGTTGTTTCCAAAAGATGATATATTAAATGCTTTCTTACCTAATAACTGAGATATTATAAATAACGTATCATGTGCTCCTTTATTTTCCCCATATCCTTGTCTCTTCCCAGGACAAACTGCTATCCATAATTTGGTATTTATTATAAACTTCTTTTTAAAACACATATATGCACACACATTCACACCATGATCTCAGGTTTCTGGCCCCCAGAACTTTTAGACACGAACGTTCTGTATTTTAAGTCACTTAGTTTGTAGTGCTTTATCATGAAACCCTAGCAAACTAATATAGAAATGAAGTAATAATAAACATCTGTTGGTCTTGTTTCTATGTCCATTTACATCTATCTTTCTAATCTGTCAAATTGTAATTCCCCGATTTCTCTGTTGATTTTATAATGCTTTGAATCTATTAAACCCTAGCGTTCTTCTATCAACCTTGGGGATTTGACAATTATAGTGTACTACTTGTTTTTGTTAAACTATTTCTTTTGCAAATGAAACTGAACATGAGCTTTTAGAGGCTGCATTATTCTGTTATTTTTAATACTCATTTTCTACTCTTAGGTACATTCAATTTTTTCCTATGCTCATAGATCACAGCTGCTTAATCATTTGAAAGTATTTTCTCTCATATGACCAGTAATTTTAAACACTGATTACTATAATTTAAATTGTTAAATGTGTAGTAACCTGCCATTTGATTACAGCATTTACAAATGGAGCAGGCCTTGTCATTTGGGGAAGCCGGAGTTAATTCTTCCTGTAACAGACTTGATTAATTCAGACTACTTGTAATACTTGGGAGAAATAAAGGGAGATAAATGCAAGGTCCGTTCAGAACTACTGATGCAAATTCCTACACTAAGACATAGTTATTTCTTATTTAATATCATCTACCTTTTTCATTCTTTTAGTCAGCCAATAATGGTTTGTACACAGAACCAAAATGGGGCTGTGAATATAATTGTTTGGGGCCTAGATTCTGAATCAAATACAATAGAGTGGACCCTTGGTTCCAATGTTCATTTGTTTAGAAGCCTAGGGAAAATTATTAACTTCTCTACACCTCAGTTTCTTCAAAAATAAAATGAAGATTATGATAAAAACTACCACCTATCTCATGTAGTAAGATGTAGTAAGATGTAAAGATCTCATGTAGTAAGAAATTTAAATCTTCCTATGTATGTAGCACTTGAAATAGTGTCTGGAACATGGTAAGCACTATATAAATGCTCTCTAGCATTCTAAATACACTGGAATTTGGAAAATGTATTGATTTTCTAGTTCTTTGTGATTCCACTGCCTTCCCCATGCAAAATAACCTCTACAACTATGATATATTTATAAAAACCCAACGTTATTGCTGAGGTCTTCAAAGAAACCTTCAATTCTGGAACTATAGATTCAGTTTAAATCTTACCTCCAAGTGGTGACCTAGAATGTTTATTAAAGTAGTTACCTATATTCAGTGCCTGTATTTATTTATGACCATGCACTAAAGCTTGCTTTCCAAGCCTATTATTCTTCTGATACTAATCTCATGAAGGCCATCAAAGTTTCCTCTTAAGTGCTTCATATTGTTGATCATTCACCCTCAAAACACATTCTTCTCTTCCATTGGCTTCTATAATACTACTCTTGTGAGTTGTGTTCTACCTATCTGGATGCTAATATGTGTTTTTAGCCACATCTTAAATAGTGGTATTTTTGAGGATTCTATTTTAGTCAATTTAAGGATTAATCTATATGCTCTCTTTGGGTTATTTAATGCACTTACCTGTTTATAACTTTATATCTTCTTCCCAATCCATTTTCTCTGTCTCATGAGCAGTACCCTGAAATCCAGTTGCTTAATGGATATATTTATGAACCATAGACTTCTTAAATTGAACGTATTCAAAGCTGAACTCATAAAATTTCCCCATAGACTTGAACTTTTTCATGCAATCCTATTTCAGTAAATGAAAATAATATAAATCTAGCTGTATATAGCAGAATCCTAGAAATGACCTTAAATTCCTCACATCGTATTCTCTTCTTCTGTATCACTAATGGTTAATATTATAAGAAAATAATTTTTAAGTTTTTATAAATAGGAATTCTCTATATATTTCTATATTTGTCAATGCATAAATGACAATAAAAATGTCAGAATCATATGTGTTTCCCTAACTATTAAGATTTATACATAAAGAGTATACACAGATAGATGAAATTAAATATAATTAGGTAATATAATTATGTTACGTTTATGTATCATAATTTTGGTGAGTAATTTATCCCTTATTACAAACATAAATACAAAGTTATGTCATTAAAAATAATATTCTATGAACATTCTACAAGTTTTTTTCTAAAAAAATTATCAATATTTAATATTAGCAAGTAAGCTTATATGGGTAAAACTCAACCTGAAAAAGAAAAATATTGACTATGAAATAAACAATACAAAACCTATAGAAATGTGAAAAACATAGAATAATAATAGTACTAATGATAATGTGAATAATTACTGGAGATTAAAAAATATGTAGTTAGGTTAAGTCAGTTCATCAAAAACTAAGTAGTTCTCTATCGAAAGAGTAGGTTCATGAAGATCAGAATAAAAATAATTAACATTCAATAAGTCAGAAGAGAAGCTGTTCTTCAAAATATGAAGAGAAGGCAGTACATTAAATATGAAAAATTATGAAATATTTATAAATGCTTACATCATTTGAGGCTCTTTGTGGAATCTAACAAACAATATGCAAACAGAACATTTCCTATGACCTTTACAATCCTGAGATATGTAAGTGGCCACCTACATGATATTATCAGTTTATCAGTATATCTTCGGCTTCCAGGCACCCAATACTGGTCAAAGTACATAATAATTGCACTTACAAATATATATTCTATGCCGTCAAACTTTTAAAGTGAAATTTATAAGAAATAAAAGGCTGTTTTTTTTTCTTTAGATATGTGATAAAAATAGATTCAAAGGACCAATGTTTAAATCTATATAAAAATAGAAAACAAATGATGGTGGAAGAAGACAAGGTAGAGTAAAGAGGAACACCAACAAATGGAAAGATTGCAAAGGGCATTAAACATGGTGGTGGGAAGAAGAAAATGTAGCAGGGCAGCTTTAATCAATCAGGCCAAATTTTAATGAAAAATTAATGTTAAGGTATGTCTTTAATTTTAGTTCTAAGTGTTGCTTATGACAAAAGAGAAAATAGTATTGATAAATGTTTATGTAAGTATAAAACATCTATGAAAGTGTTACTTTCTCTACTTCATTGACTTCTTCAAAGTGAAGACTGTCATACAGTATATCAGAAATAAAATCTTAACAATTATTACAAAACATTTTCTGTATTTCTGGGAGACAATAAAATATATTTTGGAAATTATTACTAAGTTATTTTGGCATAAAATATTTTAAAATTAGATTTTTCATTGTATAAAATAAAGAAGAAATATAACCTCACAAATTATAAGGACTTCAAACTCTAGATTTCAAGTTCTCTGTTAAAAAAATTTTACTATCAATAACCTGAAAGATAATACCAAGTGAAGTATTCATGTACAATCAACTGACAATTGACAATAGTGCCAAGTATACACTGTAGGGAAAGTATAATCTACTCAAGAAATGGCATCAAGAAAACAGGATAGCCACTTGCCAAAATGTTTATTAGATTTCTACCTTACAGCATACACAAAAATTAACACAAAATTGATTTAAAACCTAAATGTGAGACCTGAAACTGTAAAACACCTAGAAAAAAAAAAAAAACAAAACTTCATGACATTACTCTTGGCAATGATTTCTTGGAGATGTCACCCAAAGCACAGGAAACAAAAGCGAAAATAGACAAATGAGAATTCACCAAACTAAAAAGCTTCCACACAGCAAAGGAAATGATTAACAGAGTGATCAGGAAACCTACAGAATAGCAATAAATATTTGCAAAACATGTATTTTATAAAGGGTTAATTTCCAAAATAAATAAGAAAGTTTTATAAATCAGTGTTTAGAAAAAGAAATAATCTTTATAATAAACTCCCATGACACAAGTTTATATAATAAACCTGCACATGTAAACCTGAAACTAAAATACAAGTTTAAGAAAAAAAATAGGCAAAAAACTTGAATAGATGTTTTTTTTCAAAGACAATATACAAATGGCTACATAGTATTCCATGGTGTATATGTGCCACTTTTTTTTTATGCAGTCCACCACTGATAAACATTTAGGTTGATTCCATGTCTTTGCTATTGTCAATAGGGCTGCAATAAACATATGCCTGCTTGTGTCTTTATGGTAGAATGACTTTTATTTCTTTGGGTATATACCCTAATGGGATTGCTGAATCAAATGGTAGTTCTGTTTTTAGCTCTTTTAGAAATAGCTATACTGTTTTCCACAATGGCTGAACTAATCTACACTATCACCAACAGTGTATAAACATTCCTTTTGCTCCCCAAGCTTGCCAGCATCTATTATTGTTTGATGTTTTAATAGCAGCCCATTCTGACTGGTGTGATATGGTATGTCAATGTGGCTTTGATTTGCATTTCTCTAATGATCAGTGTTGATCATTTTTTTCATATGTTTGTTGCTTGCAAGTATGTCTTTTTGAAGACGTACTTGTGACCAACAAAACTCAATAGCCACTTGCCAAAATGCCAATTTGATTTCTACCTTGCAATATACACAAAAATCAACACAAAATGGATTCAAGACCTAAATGTGAGAATTGAAACTGGAAAACGTCTAGGAAAAAGAAACGTAGAGAAAAAACTTCATGACATTGGTCTTGGCAATGATTTCTTGGAGAAGACACCCAAAGCACAGGAAACAAAAGCAAAAAAAGACAAAGGAGGTTTGCTGTGCAGATTATTTCTTTTTCTAAATATTGGCTTGTGGAACTTCCTTATTTATTTTGGAAATTAACCCTTTATGAAATATGTTTTTCAAATATTTGTTGTTATTTCAAAAGAAGACATACTTGTGACCAAAAAACATGTGAAAGAAATGGCCAACAACACTGATCTGTTCATGTCCTTTGCCCACTTTTTAATGAAGTTACTTGTTTTTTTTCTTATAAATTTGATTAAGTTTCTTATAGTTGCTGGATATTAGATCTTTATCAGATGTGTAGTTTATAAATATTTTTCCCATTCCTTACGTCATCTGTTTAGTTTGTCTTTTCTTTTTTGCTATGCAGAAATTCTTTAATTAGATTTCATTTGTTAATGTTTGCTTTTGCTGCAATTGCTTTTCGTGTTTTCACCATAAAATTTTTCCCCATTTGTATTTCCAGAATGGTATTGCCTGGGTTGTCTTCCAGGGTTTACATAGTTTTGAAGCTTACATTTAAGTATTTCACCCATCTTGAGTTGATTTTTGTTATATGGTATAAGAAAGGGGTCCAGTTTCAATCTTCTGTATATGGCTAGGGAGTACATTCTACCTTGCTAGTTTTGTCAAATTTGTCGAAGATCACATGGTTGTAGGTCTGTGGCCTTATTCCTAGGTTCTCTATTCTGTTTCACTGGTGTATGTGTCTTTTTATGTACCAGTAGCATGATGTTTTACTTACTGTAGCCCTGTAGCATACATGAAGTTGGGTAGCATGATGCCTCCAGCTTTGTTATTTTTGCTTAGGATTGCCTTAGCTAAATGGGCTCTTACTGGTTCCATATGAATTCTAAAATCGTTTTTTCTAGTTTTGTGAAGAATGTTGTTGGTAGTTTGATAGAAATAACATTCATTCTATAAATCGTTTTAGGTAGGATTTCCATTTTAATTATGTTGATTCTTCCTATCCGTGAGTATGGAATGTTGTTCTATTTGTTCGTGTCATCTCTTATTTCTTGGAGAAATGTTTAGTAGTTCTCCCTCAAGAGATCTTTCACCTCTCTGGTTGACTGTATTCCTAGGTAGTTCATTCTTTTTTGTGGCACTTGTAAATGGAAATGCGCTCCTGATTTGACTTTTGGCTTGACTGTTGTTTGTGTATAGGAATGCCAGTGGTTTTTTTATGTTGATTTTGTAACCTGAGATTGCACTGAAGTTGTTTATCAGACAAAGAAGCTTTTGCGCTGAGACTATTGGGTTTTCTAAATATAGAATCATATCTGCAAACAAGGATATTTTGACTTCTTCTCTTCCTATTTAGATGCCATTTACTTCTTACTCTTACTTAATTACTCTGGCCAGGAGTTCCAATAGCATGTTGAATAGTACTGGTCAAAGAGGACATGTTCATCAGTTATCAGGGGAAATGATTTCAGCTGTTGCTCATTCAGTATATGACTCTTATTATTTTGAGGTATATTTCAATATCTAATTTATTGAGAGTTTTTAATATGAAAGTGAGTTAAATTTTATCAAAAGCCTTTTCTGCATTAATTGAGGTAATCATAGTTCTTGTCTTTAGTTCTGTTTATATGATGAATCACATTTATTGATATGGGTATGTTGAACCAACCTTGCATCACAGGCATCAAGTCTAATCAATTGTGTTGTATAAGCTTTTTGATGTACTGCTGGATTTGGTTTCTTGGTATTTTGTTGAGATTTTTTGCATTGATGTTCATCAAAGATATTGGCCTGAAGTTTTCTCTCTTTGAGTGTGTGTGTTTCTCTGCCACATATTGGTATCAGGATGATGCTGGTCTCACAGGATAAGTTAGGGAGGAAACTCTTCTCCTCAATTTTTTCGGATAGTTTCGGTAGGAATGGTACCAGCTTGTCTTTGTATATCTGCTAGAATTCGGCTGTGAATCTGTCTAGACTTGGGCTTTTTTTGGTTGGTAGGCTATTTATTAGTGATTCAATTATAGAGCTCATTATTGGTCCACTTAGGGGTTCATTTTTTTTCCTGATGCAGTCTTAAGAGGGTGTATTTGTCCAGGAATTCATCCATTTTTTCTGGATTTTCTTTTTTGTGTGCACGGAGGTGTTTAAATTATTCTCTGATGGTTGTTTGTATTTCTGTGTTGTCAGTGGTAATGTCCTCTTTGTCATCTATAATTGTGTTCATTTGGATCTTCTTTCTTTTATTCGTTATGAGTCTAGCTAGCAGTTTATTTTATTAATTTTTTCAAGAACAAACTCCTGGATTCATTGATCTTTTTGATGATTTTTTTGTGTCTCAATCTCCTTCAGTTAAGCTTTGATTTTGGTTATTTCTTGTCTTCTGCTAGCTTTGGTATTGGTTTGGCTATTGCTTTTCTAGTTCTTTTATTTGTGATTTAGGTTGTTAAATTGAGATTATATCCTTTGTAGGAACATGGATGGAGCTGGAGGCCATTATACTTAGTAAACTAATGCAGAAACAGAAAAGTAAACACTGTGTATTCTTACTTATAAGTGGGAGCTACATGATGAGAACACATGGACACATAGAGGGGAACTGTAGACACTGGGACCTAATGGAGAGTGGAGGTTGGGAAGAGAGAGAGAATCAGGAAAAATCATCAATGGTTACTGTACTTAATACTTGGGTGATGAAATAATCTGTACAACAAGCCCTCATGACACAAGTTTACCTATATAACAAACCTGCATATGCACCCCTCAACTTATAATAAAAGATAAAAATTAAGCAAAAAAACCCAAAATACACTAATTGCCAAAAAGTATATGAAAAGGTGTTCAACATCACTAATTATCAAGAAAATGCAAATCAAAACCAAAGTTATATATGACCTCGTGCCTTTAAGGATGGCTATTATATATGTATATTACAAAAACAAACAAAAATATGTGTTGGCAAGGATGTGAAGAAGTAGAAACTCTTGTACACTGATGGGAATATAAAAATATGCCTGACATATTTCCATTATGGAAAACCATATAGAGATTAAAAAAAAAAAACTTCCAGATGATACAGCAATCCTGTATATGAGTACTTGTCCAAAATAATTAAAATCAAGATCTCATGTATTTTTTTGATCTTGTTTGACTTTCTCATTGTGATGGAGACTCTATTGGAGCAGCTTCTTAAGAGAGAGGCTATATAAGAGCAGTTAATTCTTCAGAACTCAAATGTTTGATAACTTCTTTAATCTACTCTGACAATTGATTGGACGTTTGTCCGGGTATAGAGTTCTAGGTTAGAAAACATATTTCATGATAACTTTTAAGGCATTGGTCCAATGACTGCTATCTTCTAATTCATCGTTACTAAGGATTTTAACATTAAGGACGGGCACGGTGGCTCACACTGTAATCCCAGCACTTTGGGAGGCCAAGGCGGGCAGTTCACAAGGTCAGGTGTTTGAGATCAGCCTGGCCAATATGGTGAAACCCCGTCTCTACTAAAAATACAAAAATTAGCCAGATGTGGTGGCAGCTGCCTGTAGTCCCAGCTACTTGGGAGGCTGAGGCAGAAGAATGGCTTGAACCTGGAGGCGGAGATTGCAGTGAGCTGAGATTATGCCACTGCATTCTAATCTGGGCGACAGAGAGAGACTCCACCTCAAAAAAAATAATAATAATGTTAAAATCATTCACCACCTCACACTCTTTACCACTCTCCTCCCTCAGTCAGTTGTACAAACATCTCACTGATCTTCTCTTTTTCTGTTCCTAGTGTTTTAAAATGATAACCAAAAGATTCTCTTTAATCAATGATTTGGGCACAAGGAGGATTTTTTCATCTGGTAACATTTGTTCTACTTTCAATTTTTGAAAGTTATCTGGAATTATTTTGTTGGTAATTTTCTGGTTTATTTTTTCTTTCTATTCTTATTTCTGGAACTACTGAGCTTTTGATGAATTCTTTCATGAAAATAGGCTTGAGTCTCCTTTGCCCCTGAGCTGCTTAGTGGTGTGCTTAATTGGGTGTGCTAGATTAGTTATTGATGTTATTGATCTATTTCACCTTCCAGTTTTCAAAAGAATACTGCTGCAGCATCCTCTCCTGTTTTCCCAGCTCCCCCAGTTCAAAAATTTATGCCTTTCTTTTCTTTTAAGACATTATAACTGTAGCTTTAATCAATCTTATATGTGATGTTCACACGAACATTTTATCAGGAATAAGAAATATATGTCAAAGTTTTTTAAATGAACTGCCGGAAATAGTGTTTTAGATATTTCTTTGCATTATAATTTTCAATTAGTTTGGTTTTTTTTTTTTTTTCTTTTTTCTTTTTTGAGACAGAGTCTTGCTCTGTCTCCTAGGCTGGAATGCAGTGGCACTATTTTGGCTCACTGCAACCTCTGCCTCCTGGGTTCAAGCGGTTCTCCTGCCTCAGCCCTCAGAGTAGCTGGGATTACAAGTGTGCACCACCACACCCGGCCAATTTTTGTATTTTTTAGTAGAGATGGAGTTTTGCCATTTTGGCCAGGCTGGTCTCAAACTCTTGACCTCAAGTGATCCGCCTGTCTCGGACTCCCAAAGTGCTGGCATTACAAGCGGGAGCCACTGCTCCCAGCTCCAGTTAGATAATTTGCCCTCATTTTTATGTATGACACAGGAAACTATTCGTGTTAAAGGAAGGATTATTCTTCCTATAAATTAAGTACCCATTTTCTAATATCGTATGACATTACATTCAGCAAACATTTAAAATAATAAATAAATGCAAGGTTTTTTCTTTTGTAGGGTTAGGGCTAGGGCTAGGGCATTCATTCATCTTTAACTTATTTTTTTCCTGAAATTTATGTCATAAAAAATGTAACAACCATATGGTATGTTTAGTTTTGGAAACCAAATCTTTATTTGTGTTGAAAAACTATCAGAAAGTAAAATAAAATAAATACAACTATCTCGATAGAAAGCAGACTTTTCCAGACTGAAAGACACAGATTTGGAAACATGGTTGGAAAACATACAGTTAGATCACGTGACTTATTAAAACTCACTCAGGTGGTTGCAAAGATCCTATGATAGAAAACTGTCTAACACAGAGCCACATTCTCACAGTTACATGTATTTCATTTTATTCTGAACTTTGTATTTCTTACATTCAGGAAGACTTAGATGTCTACAGCTTGTGGTCATAGAAGGGAAACTTTTATTTTAGCTTGGTATTTCTCAGTCCCTGGTAACTGACTGGTCAAGATTGAAAAATTAATATAGAACTTGTTGAAATCAATGTTATTGATTTTTAATAATTCTGAATCAGGACTTACTATAAAAGCAACTATTATAACATAACTTAAGGAGGTAAAATAAATATTTTATGAAAGAATAACATCATAATTAATATTTTTTAAATTTATATCAAGAAATAAGTGATAGATGTAACTGGACACCTGCCTGAAGAAATTTTCTTATTTCTCTTAAATGCATGAAGATTTTCTTATTTCAGTGAGGAAACTCGATATTCCTAAGGTATAACATGTATTCTGGAGCAAAGGATCATCTTCAGTTAAACAACGTTAGTGTGGTTCATATTAAAAATGAAAATAATATGCTATTTGAAAATTGCTTATTATTTTGAAATCATATTTTAAAATTAGTTTTCTCACATAAATTATAAAATAATTCTGTAGGCAAAGTAGGTTAGTCTAATTATCTCCACATTAGGAGAATGTAAGACTGGGGAAAGCCGAGTAATTTGGCCATTAACATAAGTAATAATCACCAGGGCCTGGACCCAAAAACAGGTACTGTAATTTAAATTTTTTATACTTTATAGTAGTCACTTTGGGAGTAAAATTTTTAGAAATTATTTATAAGTAAAATCATAATATGTATATAATGGAATAAAAAATATTCATTTCAACTAAAAAATAAGTGGAGATATTTTCTGCCCTTATGCTAGTTCTATATGTGATTAACATGACTAGACATTTCAAATTTTAGAAACAGTAACCTCTTAAAAAGTTTGCAGTTTGTTTCTCTCAGTAGGTTATATTTCAAATATGGATATTAGATTAGTCCATTCCAGTGATCATCCTAACTTCTGCATCACATATAGTTGTGAAAATTTATCCTGGTACTGATTATTCAAACCTGGCATAATTTTGAGGCCATGATATCTGTTATTTCTCTGGAGCCTCAAATCATTTTTTGGAGGGATTACAACGTATTGCTATAAAAAAGAAAATAAGGGCCGGGTGCGGTGGCTCACGCCTGTAATCCCAGCACTTTGGGAGGCCGAGGCGGGTGGATCATGAGGTCAGGAGATTGAGACCATCCTGGCTAACATGGTAAAACCCTGTCTCTACTAAAAATACAAAAAAATTAGCCGGGCACAGTGGCGGGCGCCTGTATTCCCAGCTACTGGGGAGGCTGTGGCATGAGAATGGTGTGAACCCAGGAGGCGGAGCTTGCAGTGAGCCAAGATCGCACCACTGCACTTCAGCCTGGGCGACAGAGCGAAACTCCCTCTCAAAAAAAAAAAAAAAAAAAAGAAAAGAAAAGAAAAGACAATTTGTCCATGGACCAGGGGGTGGGGAACTGGTTTCAGGATGATTCAAGTGCCTTACATTTATTGTGCACTTTATTACTATTATCATTACATTGTAACATATAATGAAATAGTTATGCAAGTCACCATAATGTAGAATCAGTGGGAGCCTGGAGGTTATTTTCTTGCATCTGGGTGTGATGGGAAACAGTGACAGATCATCAGGCATTAGATTCTCATAAGGAGCAAGGAACCTGTATCTCTCACATGTGCAGTTCATGCTGCTATGAGAATCTAATGCCTCTGCTGATCTGACAGAAGATGGAGCTCAGGCAGTAATGCTAGCAATGGGGAGCAGCTGTAAATACAGATGAAGCTTTGCTCCTTCCTCACTTGCTGTCCTGTGGCCTGGTTCCTAACAGACCAAGGTACTAGTCCATGGTCTGTGGTTTGGGGAAACCTTGGCCTAGATGATAGCTAGTTGGTATTGATTTTCTCTCCAGAGAACTGCTTTTCCGTGTGTCTTTTCATTTTGTAGCCCTAAGAAAACTTAGAAAACTAAAGCTCTTGTTTCTAAACCTGGCTATCCACTTAACCAGTCTTAATCATAAATTGTTTTATCTGTAAGTGAAGTTAATATTATTTACTTATAATTAATTTTGAAGTCATCAGAAGGTTAAAATATTCTACACAAATATAAAATACAGGCCTTAAAATCCTCTAAAACCAAAACCAATAATAGCAATAATAGTAGAGTTTTTTAACTATCTCAATAGTTTTCTGTAGGCATCTAAAATTTTTATATAGGCCTAAAGAAAACAAGGCTTTAAAATAAATATAATAGCAGTTTTTCCATACACAACAGAGGCAGAAGCCCTAGAGTTTGTCCTAAAGTAAATGAAGTAAATGTCTGCTGATTATAGAGTAAGAAAGAGCATTCTCACTGAATCCCAAGCACTTTACTACTTTTCTTTAAATCTGCTTTTCTACATTTACTTAATGGGTTTTCCATAAATGTTCTTTTAAGATTGTGTTGTTTAGAGATATATTTAACATTGTGTCTTGGATACTAAAGGATACATTTTAAAAAATAGAAAAGTCGTAAAAATACACCACAGAAACTATTTGACAAAGGATATGTACTGTGCATATCACTGTGGTTTATGAGAACTTTGTTGAATTTCTTTTACAGTAACTAGTTTTTGTCTTCTATTTAAATATTGTCCCACTGTAATTTCAGAACTTTCCCTTCAAAACTTTACAGTAAATGTTTTTACTTTTTTTCTGTAAAGTAACTGAGTAATAATACATTGGAAGTACACAGCTTTTATTTTATTCTTCTTAATAATAGTAATTTCCAAATATGAAAAATGCTCTTGTGATTAAAGATTTAAAATGTGTGATAGTTTAATAAGAAAGAGAAATTTTTCTGCATCATCTGAGATAATGTATGTAGCAATTACACTGAAAATACAAAAATTTATACCATATTAGATGTAATTTATTACTTGATCACATATTATTTTGGTTATCTTTATGTAATATAAGTATTTGCCTAGGATGCATTCTAAATAATTTATGAATTTCATACTTAAGCATTGTTTTTTAGCTTTGATGCCTCACCTACAACTTCCATCAAAGCTCAGCATTAGATAAGTGGAGACATTCAGTTAGTCTTTAGAAGTGATCCTTGGACACAGGAACAGGGGATTGAGGACAAAGAAATACAAGAAGGAAAACAATTGTTCTTCACAATTATGAAAAATAAGTCTTGATTATTTCATAACATTACAAGAAGCAATTCTGGATGCAGCTTACAATTTTCTGCCCAGATAATGAAATAGTACAACTTGTATTCAAAGGCAATAGTTGCCCCTTAGCAGAGCTAATTGCCTTGCATCTCCAGGTTGCGCTTTTCTAAGCGCAAGTGGATTGTTCCATGTATCCTAAGCCTTTGAATCAGAAAAGCTCTAGAAAAATTCAGATATAATGATGGGTAAGGTGCTTTCATGTTGCATCTATAAATTACTGTGGTTGGAGTAAAAGGTGGAGAAAGATGTGAGGCAGAGTCCAAGGTATGTATTATACAAAGGATGCGTTGTGATGAAAGGCATAGATATGCTGTTAGATGATAGGTTTCTAAGGGATATGAGACCTGTTTTATAAGCTTTGTGACCTAGCAAAGAATTTGCTGCACACATGTGAATTGTTTCCCAGGCTCTACTCCCTGTGCTCCTTCTGATTTATGTTTCTGTAGCAGCATTCGGGTTCCCTACTGAGAGACCTTATGTCTGTCTATTTACTTTAAAACAAGATAAAAGTTACTCTCCATAGCCTGACATTCAACTTGAAAATGTGGTCCTAATCTAGTTTTCCAATCAGTTTCCAACTCCTTCTAAGACATCTATCTCCTCTATCCTTTACTTTTTCTATGTATTCCAGAAGACCCACCTGAAATCTCACATCCTCCCTTAAATTGACCTATTGCTTACATGTAAAAATAAAAGGCATTAACATAAATGACTTGGATAAATATTTAATTTTGGTATCCTCCTTATGGTGAGTGAGTGATATTTTGGGTTATTTTAATAAGTGCAGAAGAGAAAGGGAAAAATGTCATTTCTTTTATCCTACTTCATTATTTCCCCTTCCTAATAGACTCATTACTTTTACTAACTTTCCCCAGATATTTGTAATGTAGATAATGCTTCTCACTTTCATAATTATTTTTATTCAAAAGAAATTTCAACACATTTTTATTTAAAACCAAAACACATTAATTGTATGTAAAATATGCAATACAATGGGGATCTGCAGTAATACTTTAGTACCTTTGGTTGAAAAGCATAGTTTCCATATGCAATTTAGAGAGCCAACATTTTGTGTAGGCTGTTTGGTCTTAAACTATGATATATTTCAATCTTATAAATAAAAAAAAGGTCATAATCTAGCCTGCACCACTATTTAAGGACTTCAGAGTGTTTGATCCACTGACATGGTATTACACATAATATTGCACTGGATATAGAGAAAAATATTTATAAAAGAGGTGCAGAATAATTGAATAACCATAAGATGCACTGTTCCTAGCATATAGCATATTACTCAGAAGTTAATAGTCTAATAAAGATACAGAACAGCTCTTTTAAGATGCAATTGAGGTGACAGCTTGTGAGATAAATACCCTGTAGGAATTGGGCATTATCTTCTAGGAGTTAATATAAACTTTAAAGCAATAGTATTATATGCTATTTTTACCTTAGTAGGATAAATGCATAGGTCCAGGAGCCAAGAAAATAAAAATAAAATAAAATAAAAAACAATGTTGCATTGTTTACCATCACTGCCATTAAAAAATATTGAATTGTGCTTCCCATCCATGCAAATCTAGGCACTACTAACTCCAGGTCTTGGTTTCAGAGAAAGAATGCTTTCATTAGGGTACTATGAAGGGTTCCATTTAATTTTAATCATGGCTGCCTCCTCGTATTTTCAGATTCCTTGTTACAACAAGAGAAAAGCCCTGAAATAAAGGAGTCACCATCTCCTGGATATAGTAACTGACCTGATGACTAGGGAGAGGTGGGATTAAAGGAATAATGTTTGGTATCACAGTGATCCACTATGGTCATTTTTGTTACTCACCTACTCAGTTTGAACATTAAATGTATAAGGTCAGCAGTCACAAATGTAGAAGGGCAAGATGACAGTTCCAAGAGTGTGTGTCTGGATCTGAGTCACACAACCAGTTAAGCCATCTAGTTTCATCTAATCTAATATAGGTGTTAACCTAGGGTGAAGGGAATTTAGAATGAAGAAGATCTAGAATTATACAGAAAAATGACTGATATCAGTTGAGAGACCAAGACCAGGCACAGGGCTAGGAGCTGTGATTTGTCCTCCCATCCTTCCTTTTCTATGTTTACACAGAAAAACAGACCAACTTGAAACCTGGAAAAGAGCTATTCCCTAACGGATTATTTTATTACATGCAGCAAATAGATCCTATAAAAGAAATGGGTGAAATGTCAGAGATGCTATAACTTTCTATGCAGAACCCAGGTAAAAGACTGAGGCACTTATTCTCCCAGCTGTCAAAAATGTTTTTCGTTTTTGATTCACAGCTGAGTCTTTCCCCTGAAACTGCTTTTTATAGCCTCACTGAAAGTTATGTCCTCTCCTCCTTCTCCTGGGACAGGCCACACCCAACAACTAGTCAACTCACAGTTGTACAAAGACCTCTTTGTTTCAACTGCAGACAATTCTAAAAGATCATCCCAGATCCAGAATTCCCTATGGATTGGTTGATGCATTTTCTACAATTGCATTTTCAGATAATCTTCATCCTTTGTCCAATTGTGCTTTCTTACTCTCTTATAGGTGTTGTTACCAAGGGCATTCTAAGCAAACTTTCTTCAGGCAACAGGCAAATGACTCAGTCTGAGTCTGTTTCCCAGGAGCACAAATTGAGACCTAAGACAAACTTCTTTCTAAAAAATATTTGTGCATATTCGTACTTAACATATATTTATCTCAGGGAAAAACATAATTCTCTCTCTGACACACACACACACATACACACACACGCAAATACACCCCTAAAATATTCCATACACATCTTCATGTCTAGGATTCAAATAACCTCTCAACAGCAGAAGCTTCCCTTAATAGTTAGAGCCTCATTCTCTCAGAAATATGGAATGGCTTGAATGTTCCATACTGTTTCCTGTATCTACAATCTTTCATATGCTTTCATCTCTCCTCTTTCGTCCACTCCTTACTTATTTCACTGATTTATACTTATTATAAAATATCTCCTCCAGTGTCACTTCCATTACATGTCGTTTTCTCTTTTCCTAAATTTTATTCTTACTTAGGTACACTGTATATGCTTAAATATCGTGATTATCGCTGTACTAGTATTTTTAAAGCTATGTAATTCCAGATATAGTTGTTGCCTTAGTATGATGTAAGCTCCTTAAGGCCAGGGACCAAATCAGAGAGATAGGAAGAGTAATGATATGTATGTGGATTTGAAGTTAACCAGCCTCCACTTTGTTGTGAGAATGTGAGAAATAGAGACTTAATAGTGTAACTTTAGGCTGGGCACGTTGGCTCACGCATGTAATCCTAGCACTTTAGGAGGCCGAGGCGGGTGGATCACCAGGTCAGGAGATCGAGACCATCCTGGCTAACACAGTGAAACCCCATATCTACGAAAAAAAAAAAAAAAAAAAAAAAAATTAGCCGGGCATAGTGGCCGGTGCTTGTAGTCCCAGCTCCTCCGGAGGCTGAGCCAGGAGAATGGCGTGAACCTGGGAGGCGGAGCTTGTAGTTAGCCGAGATAGCGCCACTGCACTCCAGCCTGGGTGATAGAGCAAGATTCTGTCTCAAAAAAAAAAAAAAAAAAGTGTAACTTTAAGTTTACATAAAATACACCAGTACTTGTAAAAGACCTACATAAATGCCTTCCAGAGAGTAAAAAGTACATTATTATTTGTTGGATGAATGAATTAATACATAAATGACTAAATGAATGATTGAAGACAAGGGAGACTAAAATGAAAGGGAAAAGAAACTGTAGATACAATTATTACCAAATTTCCATATGACAACCGTGTTTATAATAATGTTTCATTTAAGACTCATAACAGATTTTTGTTTTAGGCATTATTATTGCCTTTTACTAGTTGAGAAAAATTAGGTTTGGGTATTTAAGTAATATTTCAAAGTTACAGCTATTAAATGACATATTTAAGGTCCTAACAGAGTTACCTTTCAATTTTAATTATTCTGGATAGATAGATATGTATGCATATATTTGTATAAAAGGACAGTGAATTTAGGAAGCTATGTAAAGTGAGAGATGAAAGTAGCATGAATGCTGGTTGTGACAGTGGAAATAAAAAGAATGAAATGACTCCAAGTGTTCTTTTGATGTAAGACTGTGAGCAAGCTTTATTGAATAGTTAGCTACCAGGAGAAAAAGATGGACAAATCAATGACAATAACACATCAATGGCCTGGAAGAACTGGAGAATGGCAATTCAATTAAGAGAACTATGAGTCAAGGTTTGGAGTTGGTGAGTGGTTAAAAAAAATTATTCGTATGCGGGCCAGGCGCGGTGGCTCACGCCTGTAATCCCAGCACTTTGAGAGGCTGAGGCTAATGCCTTTAAGAATCACAAAGAATTCAGGGGTGGGGGTGGTCAGTTTCAAACCAGATTTGGAGGCCGGGGGGGATCAACGGTGAAACCCCGTCTCTACTAAAAATACAAAAAATTAGCCGGGCGTGGTGGCGGGCGCCTGTAGTCCCAGCTACTCGGAGAGGCTGAGGCAGGAGAATGGCGTGAACCCGGGATGCGGAGCTTGCGTGAGCCGAGATTGCGCCACTGCACTCCAGCCTGGGAGACAGAGCAAGACTCCGTCTCAAAAAAAAAAAAGAAATTCAGGACCAAATTACTGGGATTGTAAGAGACATAATATTGATTTTTAACATTAATATACTACTATTAGAGGCAAAGTATTTAAATATGTGAGTTTAGGAAATTTTATTGAGCATAGAATTTATAAGGCATTGTGTTGGCTTCAAATCAAAGAAAGTCAGTGCAAAAAAAGGGAAGCCAGTTGGCGCTAGGATTATGATTGTGGACTCTTTATGGACACAGGAAGGGGAACATCACACACCGGGGACTGTTGTGGGGTTGGGAGAGCAGGGAGGGATAGCATTAGGAGATACACCTAATGCTAAATGACGAGTTAATGGGTGCAGCACACCAACATGGCACATGTATACATATGTAACAAACCTGCACGTTGTGCACGTGTACCCTAGAACTTAAAGTATAATAATAATAAAATTTAAAAAAAGAAAAGTTTCGTAAATAGGGAGATGTATAGACTTCTTAAATAAATTTTACTTTTTTTCTTTCTCAGAAAAAAAAAACAGATTATATGCATAGAGTACATATACTGACTTCAAAAACTCATGATTTATGAGTGAATTTGAGTATAAATATTCTCTAATCTAACAAAATAGGAAAATAGGTGGTTTTTTTCTTAACATCTATTACCTATTGGCATTTTGTAGACTCAAGCTTCATCTGACCTGGATCAAACTGTATTTTGTTGGAATTGCAACATACAAAGCATAGCCAAGTTTTCGAAAAATAAAATATACTGGCCATGGAGTAAATAAGGGAAACTTTATTTTTATTTTTTTGGCTTCCTCATAAATTTATGTTTTAATACAAATAAAACATAGAAGGAAGATGTTCTGCCTTTCTTTTGGATAAGACTACTTGTTAAAGTTCATGGCAGCATAGTGATGTAGTGTAACATTATAAGGAACAATGCTTTGTATATAGTTTATTTCATTCACATGGCACATGCCTCCTCTACATAGAATCTATACAAAGGAATAGGATAATATATGGCAATTCTTCAAATGTGTAGAGACACATGACAGTTTTTCAGAGAGAAAAAAAAAACCTTTTCTCACAAAAATAACTAACTGTCAAAAGGGAAGACTTAAAAATATAACTTGTGAGAACTGTTTTTCAGTAACAACAGTTCCCCTTCTACCACCTAATGATCTAAAATTATATTTCTCCATAAAGTTGATTCCCAGCTGCTCCAAGAAATGTTAAGTAGGATCAGCAGAGGAATTTAGCCATCACAGTGAACTGGTGGACATTCATGACAGACTGAGGGCAAACTTCTACTGTTTTACCAATTCAGCCTCATACCTTTACGACAACCATAACTGACTCTTCTGAGTACATTTTTAGTTGGTTCATTTTTAGTCAGTGCAACCATATTCTATGGATAAGGAAATTCATATTTTGAGAAAGTATTATTTATGGTTGAAGAATGTAGGTGCTAATTTCAAACAGATCTGAGTTTGCCATTTATCAGCTACAAAACCTTGGACTTCTCTTAACACTTAGCAAAATTTCTCAATTAGTATAATGATAATTATCAATTGTGTACCTCATAGAGTTAGTGTGATGATTAAAAGTAATTGCTCCTATAAAGCACCTAACTTACAGCTTGGCTCATTGCAGGAAATAAAAAATGTTAATTATTTTTTAATGTCATTATAAATACTATTAGAAATGGTGCTTTTGTAACTTTTAAGTTTAAGGGTACATGTGCAGGTTTGTTATAAAGGTAAACTGGTGTCATGGGTGTTTGTTGTACAGATTATTTCATCATCCAGATATTAACCCTAGTACCTATGAGTTATTTTTCCTGATTCTCTTCCTCCTGCCACCCTCCACCCTCCAATAGGCCCTAGTGTCTGTTGTTCCCCACCATGTGTCCATGTGTTCTTCTCATTTGGCTCCCACTTATAGGTGACAACATGCAGAATTTGGTTTTCTGTTCTTGCATTAGTTTGCTAAGAATAATGTCCTCCAGCACCATCCATGTTCCTGCAAAGGACATAATCGGTTCTTTTTTATAGCTGCATAGGATTCCATAGTGTATATGTACCACATTTTCTTTATCCTGTCTACAATTGATGGGGATTTATGTTGACTCCTTGTCTTTGCTATTATAAATGGTGCTGCAAGGAACATATGCCTGCATGTGTCTTTATGACAGGACAATTTATATTCTTTTGCTTATATACCCATTAATGAAATTTCTGCGTCAAATGATAGTTCTGTTTTTAGCTTTTTGAGGAATAGCCACACTGTTTTCCACAATAGGTGCCCCAATTTACACTCTGACTAACTGTGTACACGCATTCCTCCTTCGCCTTGACCTCATCAATGTCTGTAATTTTTTGAAATTTAAGTAATAGCCATACTGAATTGTGTGACATGGTATCTCATTGTTTTTGATTTGCATTAGTCTAATGATCAGTGTTGTTAAGCTTTTTTGATATACTTTTTGGCTTCATGTATTTCTTCTTTTGGAAAAGTGTCTGTTCATGTCCTTTGCTCACTTTTTAACGGGGTTGTTTGTTGTTTCCGTGTAAATTTGTTTAAGTTTCTTGTAGATCCTGGATATGAAAAATTTGTCAGATGCATAGTTTATAAATAGCCAAAACTGGCTGGATCTTACAAGTGTTTTTATGGACTCAGAATGTGTTGAAACAAATGAATTTGCATATATGTCTTTAGTTATCCATTGGCTTCTATCTTCACAAATTCAGGGCCTCTGAAGGCATTTGAATTGCTACCTTTGTACTTCCAGGACATATAACACATTTATGATATCATTATTTTGTTCCCTTTTTTCTTTAATGGTTGTAGTAAAAATTTAATGAGATTTAATGTGAATAACACAATACTTGAACGCAGTGAGTAATCATTGACTATTTGTGTAGTATAAGCTATTATGATTAATGTTTCAGCTTATGGACAACCTGCTAGTTACTCAAAGTGAACTTTTTATTGATCATCTGTAGTCACTTGACAAAAAGTTGGGTTTTTCTTTTAGGGTGCTTATATACAGCTAAAATAATCCTGTATGTTTTTCTCTTTATATAATTTTAACTTAATAATCTGAGATGCTCTTAATGTTTTGGATGTTTTCAAGACAACTTTAAGACACAGCATTGTTCAAGTCCTTAGATTTCTGTGGTGTTCCTTTATGTTCTTAGCTTGCCTGCTTCCTAGAATCTCTTGGAAATGCTATCATGATGGTGACTTGCCTTAGTGTATTTTACCTTGTGATATCATTAGGTGGTTTTGGTGGTCTGTTTACTTTTATTTAGCAAGCCTAGTGAGTACAATTCACAGTGATAGTCACTAGATACAAAAGTCAGCTTTAGCATATTAAATATACACAAAATACATCACTAGTAGAATCTACCAGAATCCTTTTCTTTGGCGCCATATTTGATGCCAGGTAGACGTTACCCAATTTTTAGTCCATTGCTGTTGTCATTGGTTATCATGCATTTCTTTCTTTATTACATTCTCGTTGGTCTCAGAAAGTGAAGCAGATCTACTCTGGAACTCAGCCATCTCATTGACCCAACCGATCTTAAACACACATTTTTTTTTTTTTTTGATTTTCTGAAAATGACTTTCTTCCAAATCTTCTATTTAATCCTTAAAAACATCATGTCAATCTTTGAGGTACCTCATTTCCATAGATGTTATTTCATCTACTACATAGAGAAATATGTAAACAGCAGAGTGAATTGCCCAGTAGCATGTGGTTTTGTTTTGTTTTATTTTGTTTTGTTTGTTTTTGTTTTGTTTGTTTGTTTCACCATAGGTCATGCCTTGCCAGACATGAGAAGTTGTGCAGATTTGTGCTGGCCACATTTCTCCTGGTTCCTTCTCCCGAGGCCCCAAATTGTATTTCTGTAGCTGGTTTTGGAGATCTTCAATGTGGATTTTTATATGCATCAATTGTTTCAGATAGACTTAAATGCTTATAATGTTTTGTTGTGAGCAACCTTTTGTTTGATTATCTCCATTTCTCTTGCTACAATGTTTAATTACTCATAAATCTGTGCCTCATAGTCTCCATCTCAAAAGTATTTGGTCAAATACTCAAATTCAAATAACTGTTCCTGTATGGTTAGATGCATTTGCTGAGGAGAATCCTGAAATCCTGTAATCCAGGTATGTCTTTCAAAACTTAGCAGCAAGCTGGAAATCTTGCTGGAGTTCTAAAAGGTATACAACTAGAAGCCTGTTCTCCTTCACTTCAAATTTCTCCACCAAGTTTTCTGCCACCTGTTTCTGTTATAGCCATCACAGTTGCTTCCTTGAATCTCTTTAATCTCTCTGCCTTCTGGTAAAGCTGCCCTTCAACGGGGCCTGGTCTTGCCCTCACCAACTTGCCTGCTGGGAGCTTCCAGCCCAGATGGGGTTCCTGGCTTCACCTTTTATCACCTAGGGACCCTTAGTTCTGCTGAGCAAGCCCCTCATGATACAGGTGGGCCCAGCATTCCTCTTTTTTGTGGTTCAGGGAGACCACAAATAAGCTAGTATCTGATTCCAACTAATCAACAAAAAGCATTATTTTGGTTTGTTATCTGTTTGCTTTTCCTGACAAGTAAGAAAGAAAATCATTTTCAGCTTGAATTAAAATGGTAGAAAAGGAGTGTGAGATCTGAGTTCCAGCTAACTACCTTAGGTAAGTTGCCTTACAAAACAGAAGTTTCATGCATGACTGTGAAGATCTCTAAGCTTGTAATTTTTCTTTGATTATTGTTTCATATTGAGACAGGATACTTCCCTTGACCCCTTCACAGGACTCCTGAAGGAGTGGCTCACTTACTCAGCCTGCAGCTCTGAACCTCTCACGGGAGGGAGAGTATGCAGGTGAATGGGCGCCGGAGCCAGGGCAAGCAAATGCTGGAACCTGCCATTGCTCCTCTCTGGCAGGAGCAGGCTCTGTGCTGGCCCTGCAGCAGCATCCAAGCATGTTACAATGCTCTTTCAGCTTTGTCGTCTGGGAGGAAGTATGTGCACCCCCAGGAGCCTCAGAGGGCATGCGTTAAAATCAGTGCTCTTTTAACATTTGCCTTTGTGGACAGGTGTTAATCAGCTCAATGGAGGGTAAGGGTGACAGCCTTTTACACCCTGTGCTCTTGGTACCTGAGTTATTGTCTGGCATCCAGGAAGAATCAGGTCACAGGAATGAACTGGAGGTTGGTGTATGAGGAGTATTTTATTGAGTGGCGGAACCGATTCTCAGCGGGAGGGCAGCTGGAAGAGAGATACAGCGGGAAGATAATTTTCCTGTGGAGTTCTCCTGTCCCCGGCCGAACTCTTCTCCAAATCCCACTATCAAGTCGTTCCTCTGAAGTCAAGCTGCTTTTCTCCAACATCCGGCCACTTCTTCTTTCCTTCTCTGCTGCTCTGTCCTGCTCCTCTGCCTGTGGAACGTGTGGTTTTTAAGTGGTACATGGTAGGGGGTGGGATGGGCCAGGGTGGTTTTGAAAAGCCACATTTGGGCAGGAAAACAGGGATGTGAAGTTCTCATTTAGGGCCATGAGTCCAGGCTTGAGGGTGGAGCCCTCACCAGGGCCCCCTCCCTCCTCTACCCAGTCCTTCCCTGCCTCCTGTTCATATCAAAATGATTGGATATTTTTTCAAACTGAAATTTTTAAAAGTTTATGTAACAAGAAATTTATGTTTTAAGAATTCCCCGTATACATTGGGAAAAATAATGACTTTTTGAAGACAGTAATAAATTTTAGAGTACAATAAACTACACCTTCTGTGTTAAAAATAGTTTTTCATGGCTTGTGATAGTGAGCTGGATTCCAAAGTAAAAAACTCTAAAGACATCACATATCTAAAACTACAATAATGCTGAGTGACAGTTTGATTTGTATTTTTCATATAGGGAAAGAGGAAAAGGTGTATTATTTTGGGCAGAGTAATTAAGCCTCACTTAGTGTTTCTGTTTTAGTATGTGAAAGGGTATTAGTGATATTAGAAGAACAAAAGAAAAAGGGTAGAGACTAATGTCCTTCCCAATGTTGTGATGGTTGTAGATAAGCAACCACACAGCCTGAGCAGCCAGTTCTGAAGTACTAAAATTACTGTTGAAATGAAATACACCTCAGTGGCCCAGATCTGGAATCTTTATAACATACACTTTGATGCTGGGATAAGTTTCACTCTTTTCACTGCAAAACACCAATGATCTTATTCTGTGCATTTACAAAGTCAGCTCAGTTTCTCTACTAATATTTTTCTTAATTCTGTGTATTCTACTTTGTCTCTTTTCTCGTTAGATGTTGGATGGCAGATGTATCTGTAAGATAATAATTGAGAGAAGATCTGTATAATTTATCCTTTTTTGATCAAAACATACAATAAAAGCTTATTAAGATGTTTTGTTTTTCAAGCAAAATAAACAGCATATTCAAGTTTATCTGAAGTATTAAGTTATATAAATATGTATTATTCTGAGTGCCAATTTAATGTGTATACTTATCCATGAACACAAAATCCATTATTATACCTTCTATACTTCCCAAATAATAGTGTAGCATTTTCTTTAGATGTGTTCTTAGTTCTCCTTTTACCTATAAATTGAATGAACCTACAATTTATTATTCAAACTGATAATCAAACGTTAAGACTAAAAATGAGACAAATTGCTACTGTATCAGACAAATGGGATCTACCATGATACTAAATACAAAATATTTCATTATAGATATTTTTGAACAATTAACGTATGCACTCATTGGCTTATGGATTTTCCAAGGCCATCCTATATAAAATAGCTTTTCCCAAAGTTACTGTCTATTCTCTTCTAGGGTTTCTATTTCCTTTCTTTATAATTATAGCTAACAGATAATGCAATATAACTAACCTGTAAAGCACTGTTCCAAATGTCTTATATATATAAATTTATTTAATACTCACAACCACTTTGAGAAAGATATTCTTATATGTGATTTACAAACGAAGAAACAGAAACACACAGAGGCTTAGTAATGTGTCCAGTGACTCACAGATAGTAAATGCGGGGTTTGGGGGCTATGGGGGATACTAGGCAGTCTGCCTCCAGAATTTGTGGCAAAAAAAAAAAAAATACAAAATTATTTCCACTTTCATACAACTTCTTGATATTTGGCATGGGGTGTGTGTGTGTGTGTGTGTGTGTATCTATTTATATTCTCTCTCTCTCTCCTAAATAGGATGGATGTTTTATAAGAAGACAGATTATGCATTTTTAACTGCTTTTAAACTGTTATTTATAAATATCATACTTGATAGCAAAATAATGAGAAAATAGGGAACATGTTTACCAGAATCAAATCCTAAATGGAAGCCTAACTGTGGATATGACCTAACAAAATGAAGCAAACATTTGGTAAGAGCATGGACAGTCTGCAATGGAAGATGAAGCCATGTTGGGATCTGAATTTGTTTTCTGTCATCTCTGGGGAAACAATGCTTGTATCACAAGCATAGGTGAAAAGATGTTATTTTATGTACTGATAATACAATCATGAAATAGTTATTGGAGGGAAAAACTATATTGAGATTTTTGAAAGACAAAATACTAACTTGAAAAGAAATTAACATGTAAGTAACCAATTTGAATGCTTAGCAATGTGTAATAATCTGTAACTTTTTTTTACAAATTTCAGAAAAATGTTTATTGAATTAGAAATATTAGAATGGTATTAAATTACTTGAAGTTCACAATGCAAAAACTTCATTTCTCAATGAAACAACTTATATTGTTTTTGTTAAAAGTCACACGTACGTCTGGCTAAATCTGGACATATGCATACACTTGTGATACTATCATCACAACCAAGGTACTAAACATATCTATCACCTCCATACATTTTCTTATTTTCTTTGTGGATTTTAGGATTTTACGTTTGTCTTGTTTTTGTGTAAGAACACTTAACATGAGATCTTTCTTGTGAACATATTTTAAAGTGCACAATGCAATATTGCTAACTAAAGCTAGTATGTTTTATATCAGATCTTTAGAACGTATTCATTTTGCATAAGGTAGACTTTATACCCCATTTTTCCCTCCTAGTCCCAGCCAACCACCATTCTTTATTTTCTGCTTCTATGAGTTTGACTATTTTGGAAACATCATAAGGATAGATTCATGTAATATTTGTCTTTTGTGACTGGCTTGTCTCACTTAGCATAATGTTATCTAGGTTCACCCATGTTTTTTTGTTTGTTTGTTTGTTTGTTTTGTTTTGTTTTTGTTTTTTTTTTTTGAGATGGAGTCTCGCTCTGTCGCCCAGGCTGGAGTGCAGTGGCGCAATCTCGGCTCACTGCAAGCTCCGCCTCCCGGGTTCACGCCATTCTCCTGCCTCAGCCTCTCCGAGTAGCTGGGACTACAGGCGCCCGCCACCACGCCCGGCTAATTTTTTGTATTTTTAGTAGAGACGGGGTTTCACCGTGGTCTTGATCTCCTGACCTCGTGATCCGCCCACCTTGGCCTCCCAAAGTGCTGGGATTGCAAGCGTGAGCCACCGCGCCCGGCCTAGGTTCACCCATGTCGTTGCAAATAACAGGATTTCCTTTTTTTTTTTATAGCCTGAATAATATCCCATTGCATATATTTACAAGAATTTCTTTACTTATTGATCTTTTAATGGACGTTTGAGTTGTAAAAAATGTGTTAAATTTAAAAGGTGCTTTTCTAACAAGGAAATGCAGATTAAAACCACAGTGAGATAACACCTCACAACTGTCAGGATGGTTATTATCTAGTTTCTTAAGTATTTTTCTTTTTTGAGACAGGGTCTCACTATCTCCCAGGCTGGATCTAGTGAACAATCATGGCTCACTGCAGCCTCAACCTCCTGGGCTCAGGTTATCCTCCCACCACCTCAGCCTCCTGAGTAGCAGGACTACAGGAGCTCGCCACCATGCCCAGCTAATTTTTTATATTTTTTTGTAAAGATAGGGTTCTCCCTGTTGCCCAGGCTGGTCTCAAACTCCTGGGCTCAAGCGATCCATCGACTTTGGCCTCCCAAAGTGCTAGGATTAAAGGCATGAGCCACTGTGCCTGGTGGTTATTATCTTAAAGAAAAAAAAAGTAACATGTTGGTGCAGAGATGTGGTGAAATTTAAACTTTTGTACACACCTTGGTGGAAATGGAGAATGGTGCAGCCACTATTGAAACCAATATGCAGGTTCTTCAAAAAGTTAAAAATAGAACTACCATATGATCCAACAATCCCACCTCTGGATACATACTGAAAAGATCTCAAATTAGTATCTTGAACAGATACCTGCACTTCCACGTTTAGCACAGCATTATTCACAATAGCCAAGATATGGAAACAATCCACACTGTCTTGATCAATGTAGCTTTAGAGTAAAGCTTGAAATCAGAAAGAGTGAATTCACAATTGTTATTTTTAAAAAAATTATTATCATTTTAGGTCCTTTACATTTCCATAGATATAGTGGACTAAATTTCTGCCTAAAAGGATTAGCGATTTTGATTGGTTTTATTAAACTACAGGTCAACTTGAGAACTGATATATTAACTATACTGAATTTTCCAATCAATGCACATTTAGGTCGTGTTTATTTAATTTAAACATGTTTTTTAGTTTTAGTATACCAATCTTGCAAATATATTGTTAAATTAATCACTAAGTACTTCAAAATTTTGGCACTACTTTAAGTGATGTGTATGTTTCAATTTCATTTCCAATTGCTCATTGTCAGTAAAATAGAAAATATTTTTTATTGATATTCTGTTCTGAAATCTTGCTATGCTTATTAATTCAAGCAAGTGTTTTGTAAGCTTTTACACCTAGGTGATCATGTAGTTTATGAAAAAAAGAAAGCTTTGTTTCATTTTATGTAAACTCTTTGCATTTTTTTTTCTTTATTTTGATTCCATAACTTCTGGTGACAAGAATAAAAAAGTGAGAACAAACATCATCTTTTTTCTGAAATTAAGAGAAAATCTTTTAGTTTTGAATAATAAACATGATGTTGATAGAGGAGGTAGAAAAAATTATTTAGGAAGATAGTGAGGGTAAAAAAGTCTTTGCAAAACTTCCCTTCTAACAAAAACCAGCCCAATAAATTATTATTATTATCTTTTCTAACAAAGAGCAGCCTAAAAAAACGAGCTGCAAACATAAATAGGCAAGCTAGAAGCTTACACAGGGTAATGCTGGCAGCTGTGCCAATAGAAAAAGGCTACCTGGGGGCCAGGCATATCTAACATGGAGGCTCCATCTTCCCTTTTTTTGTAACCATGCGTACAGTAAAGAAACGGGCAACATGGCACAGGCCAGGCAGAGAACCCATGTGCATGATAAAAGATTAGGGTGGGAGCTATCCATTTTTCCCATCTTATGCAAAGGGGACACCTGGTCCAAACAATCTTTCACACCCTATGTAAATCAGACACTGCCTCTTCAAACTCATCTATAAAACCCCCTGCATTTCACCGCAGAATTGGCAATCTATTAGGGACCCTCTCTCTGCAGGAGAGAACTCTTCTCTTTCTTTTGCCTATTAAACTACCTCTCTTAACCTCACTACTTGTGTGTCTGCCTGCCTGATTCCCTCAGCCATGAGACAACGAACCTCCAGTATCACCCTAGACAATGAGGCTGCTTCAATGTTCACTGTAGACTTTTTATAGATGCGCTTAATCAGGTTGAGAAAGCTCCTCTGTGCATAGTTGTCTGAACATTTATTATGGCTTGGTGTTAAACATTGTCGAATGAATTTATTGCATCTAGTGAGATGATTATAATTTTAAGTATGCTAAATTTTTGAATTATGTTGCTTAATTTTCAAATGTTAAGTAAATCTTGTATTAATAGGATAAACTCTACTTGTTCATAATTTATTTTTCTGTAGTGCTGAATTCAAATTTACCATTATGTGTTTCAGAGTTTTTGCATCTTTGTTAATGTGAAATGTTGGACTATAGTGTTCTTTCTTTATCCATCTTTGGTATCATGGCAATGTGGGCTTCATAAGATGAATTAGGATGTGTTTTCTCCTATTGTGCTTTTGGACGACTTTAAATAAACTTGCATTATTTATTTCATATATAAATGTACTGTAGAATTCACCACCAAGGCATTTAAGATGAATGTTTTCTTTGTGTGATGGTTTTTAAACTAACTTCCATTTTCTTAAAATTATGTTGTTATTCATATTATGTATTTCTTCTTGAGTAAACTATATTATGTGTTATCACAGAATGTATATATTTCATCCGGTTTGTCAAATTTACAACCATAAAATGTTTATAATATTTCTGTTTATTATAATCTCTGTAATATCTTTACTGGTGCCTGTTTTTTCATTGCCCATATGGTGATGTTGTATTTCTACTTGTTTCTCCCTACCTTTGTTTCTCCCGCTCATCGATTTGTTTCATGTTTAATAAATTTTATTAACATCGTAAAAACTCACTTTTGTTTACATTGATTTTTTTCTCTTCTGATTTGTAAGTTTTTTGATTTTGTAGGGAGCATCTACTCCTATATTAATGCACAATTTTGCTGACGTTGGGTTCAATATGCTCTTCCTTGTCTATTAATGATAGAAACTTAGGTCTTAATTTGAGATATTTCTCCTATTATAAGCTTCTTTTTCTTCTTTTTTTTTTTTTTTTGTTGTTGTTGTTGTTGTTGTAGTTTTGAGAGGGAATCTTTCCCTGTTGCCCAGGCTGGAGTGCAATGGCGGGATCTCGGCGCACTGCAACCTCCAGCTCCTGGGTTCAGGCGATTGTCCTGCCTCAGCCTGCCTAGTAGCTAGGATTACAGGTGCATGCCACCATGCCCGGCTAATTTCTTGTATCTTTGGTACAGATGGGGTTTCACCATGTTGGCCAGGCTGGTCTCGAACTCCTGACCTCATGATTCGCCTGTCTCGGCCTCCCAAAGTGCTGAGATTACAGGCATGAGCCACCGTGCCCAGCCTATAAGCAATTATTCTTATACATTTTTCCAAGTATTTAGTTTTATGTTGCAGATTTTAATATATTACATTTTCATTTCATTCACTTAAAAATACTTCCTAATTGCCCAAATGATTTCTTCTTTGGGCCATAGGGTGTTTAGAAGTGTATTGTTTAGTTGGCTAATATTTGTAGATCTTCTAGATGGTGTCCTTTTTCTTCTGTTTTGGTCAGATAACATTTTATGTGGTCTTAAACTTTTTAAATTTTTATTTTACGGCTCAGAACTGGATTTATCTTGTTAAACATTCTCTATGTCTTGTAAATAATGTGTATTCTGCTGTTTTGATGTAGTGTTTTCTATAACTGACAATTAGGTCAATTTGGTTCATAATACTGCTCAAGTTTCATATATCCTCAATGATTTTCCAAGTTTTCAATTACTGAAAGAATGAATGTGGAAAATCAAACTGTAATTGCAAATATGTTATTTCTCCCTTTAGTTCTATCCATTTTATTTTATTGACTATGACGGCTCTGTTGTTATGTTCATAGGTATTTAGGATTGTGATATCCTTTTGATGACTTATCCTCCTTTGTCCTTATGAATGCCCTTCTTTATATTTGACTGTAATGTTTACATCAATATCTAACTTGTCTGATGTTAATATAACTATGTCAACTTTTTTGATTAGTGTTTATGTGGTGTATTGTTTTCCTTTTATTTAGCATTGTGATGTGTCTAGTGGACACACTCTATGGTGACCCTGAATTAGTCATATCATTATGTAGTTTCCTTTTCTTGAGTGTGAGCAGAACCTGCAACTTGCTTCTAATTAATGAAATAGGTGGTAGGATGTTAATATCTTTATTAGGTTATACTATGTAAGTCTCCATTTTAGTTGGCCGAAGAGGGAGAGATGCCTTGTTGTCACTGAGGAAATAAGCTGCCTTGTTGTGAGAGGGCATATGAGAAAGCCCCTGGAATGTATCTGAGGGCCAGCAAGAAAACAAAAACTTCAGTCCTACATCCATAATGAGAGGAATTTTGCCAAGAATCAGAAGAGCTTGGAAGCAGATTATCCCTAAGTCAGGCCCGTAGATAAGAACACACTGACTAACTGACTGACGCCTTTATTGCAGCCTTGTAAGATGCTGAGAAGACCCAGCTGTGCTGTGCCCTTCCTTATTCTTGACCCATAGAAATTGTGAGACAATTGTATTGTTTTAAACAATTGTATTAATTTAAAACACATAATGCAAAACTAATGAAGTTACATATACAGGTATTTTGTGTGTGTGGTTGTTTGCTTCTTGTAGATATCATTACGTTTTATCTAGACTGACAATTTTTGCCTTTTTAACTGGAGTTTTTAGAATATTTATGTTTATGGTAGTTTTTTATATGTTTGCTTTAAATCTACCTTCTTGTTTATGTTCTCTTAGTTTCATTTTTGCTATTCATCTGTTCCTCTTTTCTGGCTTTTAGGTAGAACTTTTATTAATTTTATTAATTTTTTTTTATCTCAATAGGTTTTTGGGAAACAGGTGGTGTTTGGTTATATAAGTAAGTTCTTTACTGGTGAATTCTGAGATTTTGGTGCATCCATAACCCGAGCAGTGTACACTGTACCCAATGTATAGTTTTTTTACCCCTTCACCCATCTCCCACCCTTTCCCCCAATTCCCCAAAGTCCATTGTATCATTCTTATGCCTTTACATCCCCATAGCTTAGCTCCCACTTATGATTGAGAACATAACAGTGTTCGGTTTTCCCTTCCTGAGTTACTTCACTTAGAATAACAGTCTCTAATTCCATTCAGGTTGCTACAAATGCCATCATTTTGTTCCTTTTTATGGCTGAGTATTATTCCACATAATATGTGTGTGTGTGTTTGTGTTGGTGAATGTATATATGCCACAATTTCTTTATCTACTTGTTGATTGATGGGCATTTGGGCTGGTTCCGTATTTTTGCAATTGTGAATTGTGCTGCTATAAACTTGCATGTGCAACTATCATTTTCATATAATGACTTCTTTTCTTCTGGATACATACTCAGTAGTGGGATTGCTGGATCAAATGGTAGATCTACTTTTAGTTCTTTAAGAAATCTCCACACTGTTTTCCATAATGGCTGTAGTAGTTTACATTCCCACCAGCAGTGTAAAAGTGTTCCTGTTTCACCACATCCACACTAACATTTGTAATTTTTTGATTATGGCCATTTATGCAAGAGTAAGGTGTTATCGCATTATGGTTTTGATTTGCATTTATATGATCATTAGTGATGTTGACTGTTTTTTCATATGGTTGTTGGCCATTTGTATATCTTCTTTTGAAAATTGTCTACTCATGTCCTTAACCCACTTTTTTTTATTTTTTGAGATGGAGTCTCGCTCTGTCGCCCAGGCTGGAGTGCAGTGGCGCAATCTCGGCTCACTGCAAGCTTCGCCTCCCGGGTTCACACCGTTCTCCTGCCTCAGCCTCTCCAAGTAGCTGGGACTACAGGCACCCGCCACCACGCCTGGCTAATTTTTTGTATTTTTAGTAGAGACGGGGTTTCACCGTGGTCTCGATCTCCTGACCTCGTGATCCACCTGCCTCGGCCTCCCAAAGTGCTTGGATTACAAGCGTGAGCCACCGCGCCCGGCCCTTAGCCCACTTTTTGATGGGAATTGTTTGTATTTTTCTTGCTGATTTGTTTGAGTTCCTTGCAAATCCTGGATATTAGTCTTTAGTCAGATTTATAGATTGTGAAGATTTTCTCCCACTCTGGTTATTCTGCTGATTGTTTCTTTTGCTGATTGTTTCTTCTTTTGCAGAAGCTTTGTAGTTTAAGTGCCATCTATTTATCTTTGTTTTGGTTGCATTTGCTTTTGGGTTCTTGGTCATGAAATCTTTTCCTAGGCAAGTGTCTAGAAGGGTTTTTCCAATGTTATATTCTACATTTTCAGGGTAGGTATTGTATCTTGGAACTCACATTGTGTCTTTTCTTTCTTGTCTTTCTTATTTGACTGCCCTCCTAATATAATTTTTATGTGCACAAAATTTTCTGTCTCTAAACATTCTGTTCGTGTTTTCTTTTTTTTTTTGCCTCTTGTTTTACACCCTGAGATTTTTACAAATATTATAATGAATCTTTTCTTTTGGCATTTATATTGTAATATCAAAATGTGTATTTCTCGGCCGGGCGCGGTGGCTCATGCCTGTAATCCCTGCACGTTGAGAGGCTGGCCAAGGCAGGCGAATCACGAGGTCAGGAGATTGAGACCATTCTGGCTAACACAGTGAAACCCTGTCTCTACTAAAAATACAAAAGCAAAATTAGCTGGGCGTGGTGGCCAGCGCCTGTAGTCCCAGCTACTCGGGAGGCTGAGGCAGGAGAATGGCATGAACCCAAGAGGCGGAGCTTGCAGTGAGCTGAGATCACGCCATTGCACTCCAGCCTGGGTGACAGAGTGAGACTCCGCGCAAAAAAAAGAAAAAAAAAAGTGTATAAAAGTGTATTTATCTATTGCTTCATTTTCCAGCAGATGACATATTTTCTTCCCAAATGCTTCAGAGAGTAGCAATTAAATTTTTTTTCATTTTTCTCTTAAATTGTTTCAGTGCTTTTTATTTTGTTTTCTTTTTTCTTTTTTTGGTTTCAGAGTTTCCTTATCCGTTAACTAGTGACTACATATTTTTTAATAGTTAAGAAAAATAAATAGACTGGAAGTTCTGTGTACATGAGCAGGATTTTCTCTTTTCAGCATAGCTGTAGGCCTAGAACATTTGTGCTGGGTGACCCTAAATACCAACAAATGTGGTACAAATCCACATTTACTGGATAGCTCAATTCACCTACTTTCGAGTCTATTCTAGGACAGAGGAAGGGTCAGGGAAAGTGGCAGAGTTGATTCATATAGTGATTTCCACTTATTGCTTCCTTTTTCATTCTACTTGCCTTTCTTTGCTCATTCCTTCACTCTGTTGAACTTCCCGTTTTTAAATCCAGAGCCTCTTTGAGATTCTGCTTGGGTAAATCAGCACCTTTTGTGGGTGGTAGTATGATTGAATTAAATCTAAATCTATGTCTTTAATTTTTTAAAATTATTATCAGAAAATAGCTGCATGCTGTTACAATCTACTTACTTAGTTTGCATATGCATATTGAGCATTTTTGCTAAATTAGAGCAAACTTTTAAACTAACATGTTTGTGTTCCATCAAATTCTAAGGTAGAAGTTATTTTATTTGAATGAAAATTTTTTGACATCCTTATTAATAGT
This sequence comes from Hylobates moloch, assembly GCF_009828535.3. Classification (NCBI taxonomy): domain Eukaryota; kingdom Metazoa; phylum Chordata; class Mammalia; order Primates; family Hylobatidae; genus Hylobates; species Hylobates moloch. Next base: position 37,194,514 of record NW_026652285.1, read on the forward strand.
TGATTACAGGTTAAATTTGTTTTTACTTTACTTAACTAAAAAAAAAAAATGCCACATAGCAGCCATTTACTCCAAGGCAGAGGAAAATAATCATCTACTTATTACAAAATCAAAATCAAATCCCTAAAATGTGCCTTTATTATTTCACAAAATTATTTACTCTACTAAATGTCAAATCCATCTTTGTGCTAAGTCTTCACATTTCAGAATAAACATTCTCTTTTCTACCATGTTCTGCCTCCATTTTCTTTTTTTTTTCTTTTTTTCTCTATTTTCTATTATGCCAGAAATGGCTCTGTAATGAAAATAAAATGGAAAACATATCTACTGATATTTACTTTAACTGAATATTATTGGCCAGCAAATATAACATTTTTAAACTTGTAGATGTAATGCACTATGGGAAAATCATTCTATTCAAATATTGTATATGATATCATTTAAAAATATAATATCTTTCTCATAGGCTTGAATAGGAAATGTCTTGATCATAAATATTTATCCTCTTGAGGCATCTTCCAGAGAGTTTATCATGAAATGAATAGCTTTTCAATACAAAATGTGATTTGAGTCAATATAGATTATTGTATTAACTATATAAAATGAAATTAAAGAAAATTTCTAGTTGACACCAAGTGAAATACAGAGAAAACAATTACATGGAATGTATTAAAAGTGTTTAATATACTTCTTTTGTTAAAAACCATGTTTTAAGTTCTAATCTCTGCTGGGACTCAAATTCACATTGTGCATTTTCACATTTATTGTTTTTCTATAGCTGAGTAACAAATCACTACAAGCTTAGTGGATTACACAACACATATTTATTACCTCACATTTCCATGGGTCAGGAGACTAACCAGGTCTGTGATCAGTGTCTCAAAAGCTGTAATCAACATCTGAGGTGTGTAGGTCTTCTTCTAAGCTCACTGGTATCAATTGAAAAGAAAACCAGATATAGATAAACTTTATTCAAAAAGACCATTGCAGAAGGCAGAATGCTCAAAACTCTGAATCTACAAGTGTCTAAAAATGCAACAGAAAAAGATTTTTCTTTTATAGAGAAATGTCAGCAGGGCTGGTAAGAGCTTTGCGTGGGAGAAAGGCAGGCAGTGGGCTGAGCAGAATGCTTCAACAGAAAAAGGTTTCTTTCAGCAATCTGGTCATTCTTGCAATAAAGTGTTAAAGGGTTGTTCCGTACTTTAGTGCTTTTTCAATCTTGAGTAGTGACCCAAAGTTTAGAGGCCCTAGAGGAGGAAACAGGGTTGAATAAAAGTTGATTAAGTCAAAGCAATGAATAAGTTATGGGTAATTGTGAGCAATTGGTCAGATTTGGGATCAGCACACACCACACCCTCTGTTGTTTACCACAAACAAAGTTTGTCCTTAAAATTTATTAGAAATGGAATCAGACTTATTGTGAAGTTAAGGTTTGCAAAATGATTTTCAGGGTTGAGCTGGCCTTCATGTTCTTGTTAACTTTGAGGACTAGGTGTGCAATTTGTAAAGTATGTTGTTGTACTGACAACTTCTGGAGGATCTTCTTGGTTAGGCATTAGATGAGAGGCTTATAATAAATAGAAAAATAATGAAATAAAATAAAATAAAAAGAATAATTATTGACATTTGAACAGGGGAAGAAAACCAAGATTTGAGATTTGAAGGGACATTGGGCCTGAAGTGTCCTTAGATGGCAGAATGAGGATGAGAATGGCAATCTGACAAATGTTTCAGTTTGTTGTCTGAATATTTTTGGTGAAGGCATAAACATTAAACAGGTTTCAGGGAACATATGCACAGTAGTGACTTCTGACCACTGCATAAATAAATGTCCTCTTGAAAAGCTAGATCATGTCCAATATTAGATAATTGCAGAGGACCACTTGCTAAAGTTTCTGTACTTCTCTGGCAATGATGTTGATAGTTTCAGTGAGAATTCCTGTAGTTCTGATAGTTTTCCAGAGAATAGCATGGAAATTGTGGGAATTTCAATGAACTTACTGAGTGGTCATATAGCAGTCATGAAAGTTGCCCATACACGAACTGCTATGGTAGATAGCCTTTTAGGTCTACTCTCAGTCTCTTAGATTTTTCTTCTAAAGCTTTCTGAGAATTTGGTGGAAAATGAAAGCCAGGACCTCCTTATAGAGCTAAGATTTTGTACCTAGTCTTGCAGTTGTAAAACATTTTGCAGACCTTTTGGATCGTCTAGTGACTGAAAAACTTGACTCAGAAATAATAAAGTAGTTAAGATCAGAAAAAAAAGTGTCTTTTAAAGGTTTAATAAAGCCTACTTAGATTAGCCAGATCAAGGGATCCCGTCCAACTGGCAAGGAGAGAGCGATGGATGTGTTTGTTTCAAATAAAATATGTCTCATTAGGGATTCTATAGAGAAAATATTTATGTATCATTAAAATTCATATGTTAAAAGCTAATCCTCAATGTGATGGTATTTGGAGATGGAGTCTTTAGCAGCTGATTATGTAATGAAGGTTGAGTGTACACAAGAGTTATTAGTGCCCTTTACATGCCTCTAAATGCCCCCAGAAAGCTCTTTTGTTCCTCTGCCACATGAGGACAGAAGAAGATGGCCTTGCCTATGAATCAGGAAGAGGGCTCTCAGCAGATGGTGAATCTCTTGGCAACTTGATCTTGAACATGTCTGCCTCCAAAACTGTGAAAAGGACTGTTTGCTGTTTAAGACACTGAGTCTATGGTATCCAGTTGTACAGGCCCAAATGTACTAAGACAGGGTTATACAGGGTTCCTGTATATAACTGTCCAATAGATTGCTCTTTGAGGTTTATGAGCTCTTTTGATGGAGTCATTGTCCTGTAAAGTTCAAAAGATAAGAGTTCCCAGCTTTTTGTTTTTGTTTTATTATTTTTTTTGTAAGACAGTCCTAACTGTGCCAGGTAAAATTAAACTTATAGTTATCTGAGTCTATTACATGCATATAATAAGACAAGGAATATGTATTCTTGTCTCCTATAATAATGTAGATATTTGTGTTGGTGAGAAATCAGGTGCAATTGCAAATACATACGCTGATGAAAAGAACCTTGCTTATGTTGAGGTAGAAACAAATATTGGCCTTTTAAAAAGTATTAATGTTGAAGGGTGCTCCTTTTCAAATCTAGAGGGGGAAGATAAAGTTCCCTGTGCTAACACAAAGGATGCCCTTGAATCAAGACAAGTTTAGGAATTTGGGGGAAATTAGAGGCTTCCAGAGGAAAAAGAGTACATAACCAGCAATTAGAAATAGGACTGTAAGATTGTGCTATGAGTTGAGTGGGGGAATAAGATAGATTTGGGATCCTTGAAATAATGGGGAGTCATTATAGGGAAAACAGCTTCACTAAGGTGGAGAAGAAGGTAACACAAAGTAAGACTCCTTATGGAAGGCTGTGGTTACAATGAGGAGAAGTATGCAGACAACAAAGTTGTCACTGAAGAGGATAAAGAAAAAGGATAAAGGAAAGGACAAATACAATTCTGAAAACAGGAAATAAGCAAGGGAATCCTAGGGTGTCTTTTCTCACATATAAAGTGGAAAATTACCTCCTCCTCATGATGTCTACTTGTCTGAAATTACTGGAAAAGGTGTATACTTATGACACTATCTGATTCTGGGAGCTCCTGAGAGACAGTCTTAGTTTTAGGTCTCCCATTGGGATGGATTTCCATTCATACTAGCTTTTGTATCTTTTTAGTTGAGTAGTATGAATGCAAAGTTAGATCCCCTGATGTTTGGCAACCATACTAGTGATAAGAAGAATGATGTAAATGTCCTTCCTGCAGAGTTTAACAGTAGCTTTCTAGTGAGGCTCTCTTCAGAATACTAAATCTTCATTTCTTGATTGTGGAGTGGTTTGGATGGGAGATGGGAGGAAAATCATCAACCCAACCTGCTGAGATTAATGATGGGTATAATTAATATATCTTTTGCAGTATTTTAGAATGTCTGGGTTGACTAGGTTAGAATCTTTGAGAGTTCAGGCAGTATAGGGAGTTCTCATGGACTGTCCAGTTGTCCAGTTATTACTTCATGTGCATACAGCTGAAATGATCCAGCAGGAGTGGACTCAAGGGAAATCAGGGATAAGAGCAATGAGAAAATGAATTCTTTTAAAGTTTAGTCATATTTAATTCTAACAGTCCATTATGTCTTTCTATCACTCTAGATGACTGAGGATAAAGATAGTGCAATTTTTGAGATAAATGGATAATTCTTTAACTTACTTGTATTACTTTACTCTTGAAATTAGTCTCTCTGTCACTTGAAAGAGCCAGTGGAATTTCCCATGTGGAGAATACATTTTCTAACAAAGGTTTAGTAATAGTATGCCAATGACACTTTTACAACGGGAAGCTTCAAGGCAGTGAGAGGACATGCAGAAGATACTTAAGAAAATATTGATATCCATGATATTTAGGTAAATGGCTAAAATCTAATTACCAGTTAAGAAAATGTCTTGCTAATAGATTTAGCTTCCTTTCTTGTCTTTACATCTTCGCTAGGGTTATGTTTTCAACAGATGGGGTACAAAGACAGCACCAGATAGAGAGTGAAATTTGCCCACCAATGTTGACAGAGGAGTTTATTTAGTTTCTCCCTTCCATGGTGAGTGATCTTGTAAATGTCAAAGACTAAATCTAGGGCAGGGGAGCCACATGGTCAGTTGAATGTCTTCAAAGTCTAACTGGGTGGTTAAAATACACAACTTGGCCATTTTGTTCATGGACTTTAAACTGGAAGATTTAAAATTCCTCAATTAGGGATCAGATTGTAAATATAATAGACTTAAAATCCTGACTGATTGGACTGAGAATGGAACAGCTTTCTGAGATACTCACCTAAGCATATTGATCAATTAGTGAGTTTCCTTTTACTTGAGGACTATTGGTACCCATATGTGTTTCTACCTTGAGAATGGCCACCTTTCTTGGCTGTAACAGAACTTCTAATATGTCGGACACGTTTTTCATTTTTAATTGATGCTTCTTGTATTAGTTATTGTTCTCTAGAGGGACAGGACTAATAACATAGATGTATATATGAAATAAAGTTTTTTAATGAATATTGGCTCACACAAAGGTGAAGTCCCACAATAAGCAGTCTGAAAGCTGAGGAGCAAGAAAGCCAGTTTGAGTCCCGAAACCTCAAAAGTAGGGAAACCGACAATGCAGCCTTCAGTCCATAGCCGAAGGCCCGTGAGCCACTGGCAAACCACCGGTGTAAGTCCAAGTGTCCAAAAGCTGAAGAACTTGGTGTCCGATGTTCAAGGGTAGGGAGCATCTAGCACGGGACAAAGACGGAGGCCAGAAGATTTAGCCAGTCTAGTCTTTCCACATTCCTCTGCCTGCTTTTATCGTAGCCACACTGGCAGTTGACTAGATGGTGCCCACCAGGATTGAGGGGAGGTCTGCCGCTCCCAGTCCACTGACTCAAATGTTAATCTCCTTTGGCAACACTCTCACAGAAACACTCAGGAACAATACCTTGCATCCTTCAATCCAATCTAGTTGACAATATTAACCAACAAAGCCCCTCTATGGTCAAAAATCTTTTCATTTTCAGTAACATCCAACACTCAGGTACTACCTAAAAAATCATATATACTTGCTATGTAAATGATAACTGTTTTTCTTCAGTCAAAGAAATAGCTCTTGTGGGAGACACAAATTCAGTGATTTGAGATGACTCTGAAACATAGTGGCATATATTGTATGGGGTTTACAAATCTATAATGGGATATTGTACCTTGATATTTCCTCCTAAAGGTGCAGAGATATGAACCATCAACAAAAAAGGGTAAGGTCTGGATTTGCAAGGGCATTCTCAATGTTCAGGGAAGAGGAGGGTTGAGGCTTGAGTGGCTATAATACAATCGTGTGTTTACTTCAGTTGGGAAAAGGAGGATCATGATAGGATTGAGTTGACAGCAATAAACAGTGATGCGAGAAGGAAAGAGCGTAAGAGTTAATTAGAGGTGAGCTGAGAAGCCAAATATTTAGAATGTTACGAGTGAGAAGAGTCTAAATTGCATGACATATATGATGTTCAGGGTAAGACCTAGCAAAGGTCAACTATGGCTTCAATTATTTCTGTTCTTGCTACCACTGATCGTGTACAAGTTAAGACAGAGCTTGAGATACAGGATGTATGATAAAGCTAAAATATCCCATGAGCCTGTAGTTTCCGTTGCATTTTTCAGATAGGAAACCTAAGGTATGTCATTTTCTTTCATGAAAAATGAGGGAGAAGGGCAAGGAGTAATTAGGGAATTCCAAAGTAAGGGTGGAGGAAAAAAATGTTTTTAGAAATTCAAAAAAATTTTATGGAGTGATTCCCATTGCAGAAGTTTAGATACAATCTCATTTGTTATGAATATAAATGGGATAATATAGCAGAAGAAATTAATGATCCACATTTCACAATAGATAATTAGTCTCAGAAATCCCTGAAGCTGACTCTTGGTTTGAGGTAGGGAATAATAAAGAATAGTATTGATAAGATCTGGGAATAAGATTTTTCCCTCAGGCCTAAATAGTAGGGGGTCATGAATTGAACTTTATGTATTGAGAACTTATATTACTTCTGTTCTAATATTTTTAAATAAGCACTGCGTGTCTTCTAAAAATTCTTGAATCATGTAAATCAAAGAAAGATAAAAACAACATATTGGATGAGAGTTGAATTGCAACGTAAACCCAGCTTCTTTTGATTTTTATTTACTGACTGGGCAAAATAAATGGGGGCTTCTGTAAATCCCCAGGATACAACTGTGTGATCACATTCTTGAATTTTCCATGGAAAGGCAAATAGGTATTAGGAATTAGGGCAAAATGTTATAATGAAGAAAGCAATATAACAAGTCAACAAATATAAATAACATGGTGTTAGAGGGTATGGAAGCAAGAAGAGTATTGGGGTTTGGGACAAAAGGAAACGATTTTTAAAATTTTATTTATGGCTCACAAATCTTGATCCAATTAGAAACTCTTTCCATTAGGATATTTTACAGGTAAAATTATGTGTTACATGGGCTGGAGGTAGAAATAAGGAGCCCCTTGTCAAGCAACTATTGAATGCTAAGTCTGAAACCTTTAATTGCCCCAGGTTTTAGTGTACCTTGTTAGACTGAGATGCCAAAGTGAGGTTTACATCCAGCTCTAAGGACCCTGCTTCCTAAACATGCCCCGCTGCTGTTATTCCTGTAGTACAAACTAAATCAAGTATGTGAATGGTCATATTTAGAATTTGGAGATTGTCATTGTCAAGTGTTTGGGGAGTTAGAAGTATGTGAGAAAACTGGGGTGTTCTATCAGAGACAATAGAGGGCAAAGCTCAGTGGAAGAAAAGACTGACATTTCAAAGGTTAGTCCCTCAGGTGAACATGAAATATTAACAATGTAACTAGAAAATAAATTTCTGCCAATAGATTAACAATTATTCTGGATTAATAAAAAGCTATGCTAGGAATTATGGAGTCCAAGAAATACAAAAGGAGCCAACAAAGGGGTAATATATTTTACCTCAACAGAGAGGTGGTTTGTGTTCTTCAAAGAATTACCATGGATAATTCTGAGGTGTTCAGGTTGGAGTAGGTAGCTCTGGTGTCTACCAGAAATGGGAGGATTCCCATTGATTGGACTTATCATTCCCCCTATAGTATTAAGAGTATCTTGGGGCAGGGAGGGGCAGATCTCTTGGGAGGGAGATATTGAAACTCCTGTGTTTGAAGTTAAATACTTTAGTGTAATTGAGGACGGCTCTATGGATTTGAGATGATTTTCCTTAGGTTATTTAAGTTGAAGAGTCATGAGCTTTTATGATTTAATTTTAATTTTATAAGCCCATCCTACATCTTCATGATGTTGTGCTAAAGCATGGATTTCAGAGTGAATGACATTTTGGCAATGGATATGATATAATAGCCTCATAATTCTGCATAGAACCCACTAATAAAGCTGGTAACTAAGCAGAGCATCCAGGTCATTTAGGATTATCTAGCATTAGGCCTGATTAATTCTTCCAGATGTTTTCTAAGTGGTGCCTATAATTAGTGACTAATTCATTTCTTTGTTGTTTACAGTTTTGACTATTTAACCAGTCTATTTTTCATGGGAAGTCTCTAAGGATGGAATCTAAGATTTTTTTTTCTAGTCTTCTCAGTTCTGTGATAGGCCTTAGTGTATTTTTATTTAAGTAAGTCTGTTGATTCTTATCCATTGGTCTCTTCAAACTATAAAGAGGCATCTGTGGAACACACAAGAATTGAGCTAACTGGTGAATGTCTGAAAGCTTAGAAGAACATGACTCTGAGACGAATCTGAATTATGTAAAAAAATTCTATCTGTATGGGCATGGGCCAGGGAAGTTCTTTATTATAACAAATAAGTCAGATCAAGACCAAGGCTTAAAATTAACTTATTGAGAAGAGGGCAACTGAGTTTCTGCAGCTTCTTATTCTCAGGGTCTGAGAACTGGAGGAACAGGACCAAGGTCTTGAGAAACTATTAAAAAAAACTGGGGAGCTGGCAAAGTAGAGACAGATTTAGATAGGGGTGGTTAAATACCAGGATGATAACAACCTGGTTGAGAGAGACAGGAGGAAATTTTGAGGAGAGATAAGGAGAGTAAGAGGAGGGAGGTGGGAGTATTTCTGAGGTTGGTGAACATAAGGTAGTAAAATGGTTGATATAGCTGATCTTTGAGAGACTGAATACCTTCAGAGAAATAAGATTGTTCTTGTTGAATGGCCTAACTAAGGTTAGGCTAAAATGCATTATAATTCAATAATGTGAACAGCCATATGCAGTCTCTCTGAAGAAAGCAGATACTAGATATTGGAATAGTATATAATCATATATGTGTGTATGTGTGTGTGTGTGTATATATATATATATAAAAAATAAAAATTATATATGTATAATTTTTGACATACAGGTTTGCTGTATCACCCAGGCTGGAATGCAGTGGTGCAAGTAAAGCTCACCATGGCCTTGAACACCTGAGATCAACAGATATTCCTGACTTAGCCTCCCCAGTAGCTAGGACCACAGGTATGAACCTACTACATCTGACTAATTTTTTTTAGAATTTATTTTGTAAGACAGAATCTCGTTATGGTGCCCAGGCTGGTCTCACTCCTGGGCTGAAACAATCTGCCTGACTCAGCTTCCCAACATGCTGAGATTACAGAAGTGAGCCATAGCACCCAGCCAATTATTAACTTATTTGCAGTAATACCATAAAGTAATTAATTGCACACTTGTCTCTATGTTATGGATTTAATGGTTGTGACTGTAAATTTACATATTTTATCTAAAATTTTTATTACCTATTCGTAATTATGTAAAAGAAGCCTGCCACATCGCTATACAATTACTGCTACATGATGTTATTCCAAAGGAGGTACCATGAGTTCATTTTGTGAGAATAAAATTATATGTAGTACAAGGCTGAGCAACAAAATATTCTGTGCCTATGACTATAATGTTATGAAATCCTTAAGTCAAATATGAAATTGTAATAGCAAAGGAAATTATTATGTAACAAATACATTATCCCTGGTGGAGAAATGTGTGTCGTAAGGATGGTTAAAAGTAAACAGGAGATTTTTGTGTGTGTGCATTTATCGTGGGGATGGGAAGCCTAGTAAAAATTTAAGCAGACCATCCAATGTCCTGGCTTTCCAGGATGGCTAGAAAATGTAGAGACTGAACAAAAGATGGCAAGTGTAGAACAAAATAAGGTAGTTAAAAAGTAAGACAATTTGTAATAAAGGTGGCATGTAGAGGTTAGAAATATTTCCTCGGCTTTTAAAAGTTCCTACAAAATATTGTGTTGATAAACTGAGATAATTATTTTTAAGGATCTGGAACTAATCATATAGGTAAAAATGTAAAGAAACTAATAGGTATGAGAATATAGTACTCTGACTAAAGTAATTTTGACTACAGAACCGAAACTGAAGACATGAAAAAACAAAATAAAACTGAAAAGCTCCGAGGGCCCAGGCACTAACTAACCTTGAATTACAAACTGAGACATTTGAATTTTATATACACCGATAATTATGATGATTCAGCTTCTAAATTAGTCTTCTGTTAGAGTAAAATGATCTATTTTAAAATTGTTCCTTTTAAAAATTGTACAACAATAAACCAGTGACTGACTTTGCGAGTTCTTTATAATATAATCTAGGTTTTGCCATTTCCCAAATGTATCAGAATATAGTCTAATCTTAGAAAAAAAACAATGAAGTGGCAAAAAATACCTTTGAACCACGTACATAATTGACTTATCTTTCTTGCCTTTTTGGCAAATCTTAGGAAAAGATAATGATTTTTTTATAATCTCAATACATACATAAAATGGTAGCATTTCATTGGACTATTCCACAATATGGCAGTTAATGAACATGCACAGTATAATTTTTCATTCGCTTAAATTAGCACATTCTTTATATGTTGTATTAGATATATTCACTTCAGTGGTGAAACAAAAATAATTATCTTGATATGGTTATAAATATAGAAAATTATAAGTGGTTCCAAATTTTTAGATGACTTTTCTCAGTGCAAAATAAAATTAGCCTTTTATATTGTCAACAAAAAATTTTAGACAGCAGAATCTATTGAAATTGTAGGCAACCATCTGATTCACATGTTTTTATATGTATGTGAATATTAAAGTTTTAGTATGCCTTTAGAAATTAGAAGTATTGTGTTGTTAAATGCTATAACCTGGTAGAATTTATTTCTAAACCAATTGGTGGCAGTTTGGGAAGGAGATAACCCTACTCCAGTTTGCTTCACATGGTAATTTTCCTTAAGCGAGCATGTTGAAACTTTCAAAAATAAGAAACATTTCTCTGCATGCATAAACATCAGAGATATTGTACAAGTTCAACTGAAATACTCTTTGAACTTGCAGACTTTTAAAGTAAATAAAATGGATGCAACTTTCTGTTGGAAAAACAGAAGACATGGTCTTTGGAATTAATCACAAACATATAGAATACATAAATTGTTGCATCCAAGCTTATTGAACTTGGGTTTTGTTCAACATTAATGTAGAAATCCTCAAGAAATATAGTTTTTGCTTGACATCCCTGACACTTACGGATCATTATTCAACCTATTTATGGCCCATGCAATATAAAGGGAATTCTAATAGGAATGTTCAGAGAAAGCCTTTGCCAGGCTCTAACAGAGACAGATGCTACCAAATTCTTCACTGGTACCATTAGTTTTGCTTTTATTTCTGCCTTGTAACATATGAGTTTTCTGTAGTTACAACAGCTATTTTTTTATCATGAGTTGAAAACCTTAATGATAAAAATTAACATCTATGTATGATAGAGTTGGAATCTAAAAAAAGCCTAGTTTTTTGAGTTTCTTGATAATACTAAGTGACTAACCCTGAGACAATCAACCTTCAGACCTCTGATTAAGTAAATTATAAATATTTCAATTATACCTCTGCTCATTAGTCTCCTATTGCTTACAGCTGATTTTTTTTTTACCAATACAATATTGTAATGAAAATGGGGAAAAGATAATAATGGCCGTTTGACAAATAAATAAATGGTTTTAACCCATGGAAGTGTTAATAATAAATAGCATTTAGAAGCTGAGAAAGAAGGCTGGAGCCTGGGTCCACAAAAATGTGAGTCAAAATAAGACATTCATTTGGGAGATTGGGAATATCAGAAACATGACAAAACCTTGAGTCAAACTTAATTTTGTAAGAAACTGTCCAATTATTCAAACATGGTTGTTGTTTTTATAGACGACACTAGGCTAAGCATATAGGTAAACAGGACAGAGTATCTGACACTAAACTCATTATAATATATTGGGTCACTCAGATACATAAACAACATAAAGTGGTGAGTGCTAAGGTAGAGATTTGTGATTCTTACTCTAAATAGTCTTAAAGTGGGTTTTCAAATAGAATACACTTAACGTGAGAAACCATTGGTTTGGTATATGGTACTGATGATTCTCAGAGAAAACGCAGTTCACCCCCTATGTTCTCTCCATGATTCTTTTGCCCCTTTGAAATTGTTGACAAAGACACAACATACCAGAATCTCTGGGACACATTCAAAGCAGTCTGTAGAGGGAAATTTATAGCACTAAATGCCCACAAGAGAAAGCAGGAAAGATCTAAACTTGACAACTTAACATCACAATTAAAAGAACTAGAGAAGCAAGAGCAAACACATTCAAAAGCTAGCAGAAGGCAAGAAATAACTAAGATTAGAGCAGAACTGAAGGAAATAGAGACACAAAAAACCTTCAAAAAATCAGTGAATCCAGGAACTGGTTTTTTGAAATGATCAACAAAATTGATAGACCGCTAGCAAGACTAATAAAGAAGAGAGAAGAATCAAATAGATGCAATAAAAAATAATAAAGGGGATATCACCACCGATCCCACAGAAATACAAACTACCATCAGAGAATGCTATAAACACCTCTATGCAAATAAACTAGAAAATCTAGAAGAAATGGATAAATTCCTTGACACATACAACCTCCCAACACTAAACCAGGAAGAAGTTGAATATCTGAATAGACCAATAACAGGCTCTGAAATTGAGGCAATAATTAATAGCTTACCAACCAAAAAGAAGTCCAGGACCAGATGGATTCACAGCTGAATTCTAACAGAGGTACAAGGAGGAGCTGGTACCCTTCCTTCTGAAACTATTCCAATCAATAGAAAAAGAGAGAATCCTCCCTTACTCATTTTATGAGGCCAGCAGCATCCTGATACCAAAGCCTGGCAGAGACGCAACAAAAACAGAGAATGTTAGACCAATATCCCTGATGAACATCGATGCAAAAATCCTCAATAAAATACTGGCAAACTGAATCCAGCAGCACATCAAAAAACTTATCCACTATGATCAAGTGGGCTTCATCTGTGGGATGCAAGGCTGGTTCAACATACGCAAATCAATAAATGTAATCCAGCATATAAACAGAACTAAAGACAAAAACCACATGATTATCTCAATAGATGCAGAAAAGGCCTTTGACAAAATTCAACAACGCTACATGCTAAAAACTCTCAATAAATTAGGTATTGATGGGACGTATCTCAAAATAATAAGAGCTATCTATGACAAACCCACAGCCAGTATCATACTGAATGGGCAAAGACTGGAAGCATTCCCTTTGAAAACTGGCACAAGACAGTGATGCCCTCTCTCACCACTCCTATTCAACATAGTGTTGGAAGTTCTGGCCAGGGCAATCAGGCAGGAGAAGGAAATAAAGGGTATTCAATTAGGAAAAGAGGAAGTCAAATTGTCCCTGTTTGCAGATGACTTGATTGTATATCTAGAAAACCCCATTGTCTCAGCCCAAAATCTCCTTAATCTGATAGGCAACTTCAGCAAAGTCTCAGGATACAGGATCACTGTGCAAAAATCACAAGCATTCTTATACACCAATAACAGACAGAGAGCCAAGTCATGAGTGAACTCCCATTCACAATTGCTTCAAAGAGAATAAAATACCTAGGAATCCATCTCACAAGGGACGTGAAGGACCTCTTCAAGGAGAACTACAAACCACTGCTCAATGAAATAAAAGAGGATACAAACGAATGGAAGAACATTCCATGCTCATGGGTAGGAAGAATCAATGTCCTGAAAATGGCCATACTGCCCAAGGTAATTTATAGATTCAATGCCATCCCCATCAAGCTACCAATGACTTTCTTCACAGAATTGGAAAAAACTACTTTAAAGTTCATATGGAACCAAAAAAGAGCCCACATCGCCAAGTCAATCCTAACCCAAAAGAACAAAGCTGGAGGCATCACACTACCTGACTTCAAACTATACTACAAGGCTACAGTAACCAAACCAGCAAGGTACTGGTATCAAAACAGAGATATAGACCAATGGAACAGAACAGAGCCCTCAGAAATAATAGCACACATCTACCACCATCTGATCTTTGACAAACCTGACAAAAACAAGAAATGGGGAAAGGATTCCCTATTTAATAAATGGTGCTTGGAAAACTGGCTAGCCATATGTAGAAAGCTGAAACTGGATCCCTTCCTTACACCTTATACAAAAATTAATTCAAGATGGATTAAAGACTTAAACAGAAGACCTAAAACCATAAAACCCCTGGAAGAAAACCTAGCCAGTACCATTCAGGACATAGGCATGGACAAAGATTTCATGACTAAAACACCAAAAGCAATGGCAACAAAAGCCAAAATTGACAAATGGGATCTAATTAAACTAAAGAGCTTCTGCACAGCAAAAGAAACTACCATCAGAGTGAAAGGCAACCTACAGAATGGGAGAAAATTTTTGCAATCTACTCATCTGACAAAGGGCTAATATCCAGCATCTACAATGAACTCAAACAAATTTACAAGAAAAAAAACAACCCTATCAAAAAGTGGGCAAAGGATATGAACAGACACTTCTCAAAAGAAGACATTTATGCAGCCAAAAGATACATGAGAAAATGCTCATCATCACTGGTCATCAGAGAAATGCAAATCAAAACCACAATGAGATACCATCTCACACCAGTTAGAATGGCAATTATTAAAAAGTCAGGAAACAACAGGTGCTTTAGAGGATGTGGAGAAATAGGAACACTTTGACACTGTTGGTGGGACTGTAAACTAGTTCAACCATTGTGGAAGTCAGCGTGGCGATTCCTCAGGGATCTAGAACTAGAAATACCATTTGAGCCAGCCATCCCATTACTGGGTTTATACACAAAGGATTATAAATCATGCTGCTATAAAGACACATGCACATGTATGTTTATTGCAGCACTATTCACAATAGCAAAGACTTGGAACCAAGCCAAATGTCCAACAATGATAGACTGTATTAAGCAAATGTGGCACATATACACCATGGAATACTATGCAGCCATAAAAAATGATGAGTTCATGTCCTTTGTAGGGACATGGATGAAACTGGAAACCATCAGTCTCAGTAAACTATCCCAAGGACAAAAAACCAAACACCGCATGTTCTCACTCATAGGTGGGAATTGAACAGTGAGAACACATGGACACAGGAAGGGGAACATCACACACCGGGGCCTGTTGTGGGGTAGGGGGAGGGGGAAGGGATAGCATTAGAGGATATACCTAATGTTAAATGACGAGTTAATGGGTGCAGCGCACCAACATGGCACATGTATACATATGTAACTAAGCTGCACATTGTGCACATGTACCCTAAAACTTGAAACCCCATCTCTACTAAAAATACAAAAATTCGTTGGGCATGGTGGCGGGCGCCTGTAATCCCAGCTACTCAGGAGGCTGAGGCAGGGGAATGGCGTGAACCTGGGATGCGGAGCTTGCAGTGAACGGAGATAGCACCACTGCAGTACGGCCTGGGCGAAAGAGCGAGTCTCCATCTCAAAAAAAATAACAGTAAAAAAAAAAAAAAATCAAAAAAAGAAATCGTTGACAATAAACTCTCATTAACATGTGTTAATAAAAGTCAAAGGAGATCTTTAAATGAAAACTGACCCTCTGTGAAAGCAAGTAGGTATCAAAGTTAGAAAGAGGATATAGATGTAAAGAAGAGAAACAAAATTAAATTCTCTAAAGTTCAACAAATTTGAATAGAAGATAAAGTTAAAAAGAAACATAAATGAATGAAAAAAAACTCACAAACTTGTGTACACTCAATTATTCAAATATTTTAAATCTAGATTCTTGTAGAGGAGGTAGGCTATGGTTCTCTGGTAGACAAATTGCCACTGAGACTGAAACATGGATCCTATGTTAGCTAGCTATTTCCAGAAAATGGATTTGTTACCTTCTCGTTTAGTCTAAACAGGTAGGAGGGGCCCTATTGTAGTTCCATGTATTGAGAGAGCCCCTCTACGACTTTCCTCTCCAGCAGCATAATCCATGGGGCCAAAGGAACTTGCTTTGTCATTAGACCATGCTTTGAGCAATTGTTTTTTTGCAGTTACTTTTTATATTAGTTTAATGAAGAAAAGAGAAGTAAAGTTGCATTGATACTATATTTCATAATAACTTATATGAAAACCTTTACTGGGGGTCATTTTTTTAAAATTCAAGTTACTGTCTGGTATCACTTCTGTTCAACCTGAGAAATACCCTTCAGGGTTTCTTGTTAAACAAATCTGATAGCATTGAATTCTCTAACAGGCTGAGAGAATATTTATTTTTATTTCTCTATAATTTTTGAAAACCTGTTTTTCCTGATACAGGATTCTTGGTTGACATTGTGCTCTTTTCAGCATTTTTAATGTGCTAACTTTTAGCTTTCTTGCCTCTATTCCCTCTGATGAGAAGTCAATTATCATTTTGTGGTTTCCTTAATGTTATGAGTCATTTTTCCCTGGATACTTTCAAAACTTTCTTTTTATCTTTGTCTTTAACAGTTCGCCTGGCTGGGCGCGGTGGCTCACGGCTGTAATCCCAGCTCTTTGGGAGGCCGAGGCGGGCAGATCACGAGGTCAAGAGATTGAGACCATCCTGGCCAACATGGTGAAACACCATCTCTACTAAAAATACAAAAATTATCTGGGCGTGGTCATGGCCACCTGTAATCCCAGCTACTTGGGAGGCTGAGGCAGGAGAATCACTTGAACCCGGCAGGTGGAGGTTGCAGTGAGCTGAGATTGCACCACTGCACTCCAGCCTGGTGACAGAGTGAGACTTCGTTAAAAAAAACAAAACAACAACAACAACAAAAAAAAACAGGTTGCCTATGACATACTATGACATAGCTAGGTACTGGTTATCTTGTGTTTATTTTACTTGGAGTTTGTTTGTTCCAGTTATTGAGTGTCTAGACTAAATTTTTAAATCAAATTAGATGTTTTTCATTATTCTTCAAATATTTTTCCTGCCACTTTCTCATTACTCTCCTTTTGCAATTATGCTATGTGTATGTTGGTATGTTTAATGGTGTTTCATATGTCTCTCAATTTCTGTTTGTTTTTTCTTCATTCTTGTTTCTTCTTGTTTTTGGTGGGCTGAATAATCACACCCCTACACACACACTCACAATGCCCACATTCTCATCTCATTACATGGAAAATAGACTTCAATAATGTGATTAGGTGAAGGATTTTGTGATAGGAGTATTATCCAGGCTTATCTAGGTAGGCCCTATATAAACATAGGCATGCTTATATGAGGGATGCAAGATATCAATGTGGACAGAAGGTGATGTGAAGAAAGAAACAGAGACTTGAGTGATGTGGCTACGAGCCAAGGAATACCAAGGCAGCCTGTAGAGAATAGAAGAGGCAGGAAATGGATTCCTCCCTGGAATCTTCAGAAGGAACCACCTCTGTAGATAGATTGTTTCCAGTGTTTCAAAATATAGAATTTGAACAAGTGACCTCCAGAGCTCAAAGAGTAAATATTTTGAAGTCATCAAGTTCATGGTAATTTATTACCAAAGCTACAGGAATGTAATTTGTATATATATACACACACATATATATTTTTTACTTACAGATAGTATATGTTTATTATATATATATTTATATTATAAGTATATATATTTGTTACTTTTTCGTTTTTTCCAATTTTTATTTTAGATTCAGGATGAACATGCATAGGCTTGTTACATGGGTAAGTTGGATGTTGTGAGTTTTGTTGTATAAATTACTTAATCACTCAGGTAATAAGGTAATATGCATAGTACCCAATAGGTATGTTTTAGAACCTCACCCTCTATCCTGAAGTAGGCCTTGGTGTCTATTGTTCCCTTCTTAGTACCCATGTATACTCAATGTTTAACTTCTACTTACAAGTAAAAACATGTGGTATTTGGTCTACTGTTTCTGCGTTAATTTGCTTAAGATAATGGCCTCCAGCTGCAACCATGTTGATGCAAAGGACATGCTTTTGTTCTTCTTATGTTTGTGTACTATTCCCTGGTGTATGTGTGCCATGTTTTCTTTATCCAGTCCACCATTAATGATCATCTAGGTTGATTCCATGTCTTTGCCACTGTGAATAGTGCTGTAATGAACATACATGTGTATGTATTTTTATGGTAGAATGATTTATATTTCTTTGGGTATATACCCAGTAATAGGATTGCTGTGTTAAATGGTAGTTTGGTTTTAAAATCTTTGAGACATCTCCAGACTGTTTTTCACAGATGTTATACTAATTTATATTCCCATCAACAATGTATAAGAATTCTCTTTTCTCCACCACCTCACCAACGTCTGTTATTTTTTTGACTTTTTAACAGTAGCCATTCTGACTGGTGTGAGATGGTACTTCACTGTGGTTTTGATTTGCATTTCTCTAATAATTAGTGATATTAAGCATTTATTCATATGTTTCTTGGCCACTTGTATGTCTTCTTTTTAGAAGTGTCTGTTCATTTGTTTTGCCTATTTTTTAATGGAGTTGTTTGATTTTTGATTGTTGATTTAAGTTCCTTATAGATTATGGATACTAGACCTTTGTCAGATGCACAGCTTGCTATTTTCTCCCATTCTGTAAGTTGTCTATTTATTGTGTTGATAGCTTATTCTGCTGCACAGAAGCCCTTTAGTTTAATTAGGCCTCACTTGTCAATTTTTGCTTTGGTTGCAATTACTTTGGAAGTGTTTATCACGAAATCTTTGCCATGGTCCATATCCACAATGGCGTTTGTTAGGTTTTCTTCCAAGTTTTGTTTAGTTTTAGGTTTTGCATTTGCACCTTTAATCTATCTTGTGTTGATTTTTGTATATGGTGAACGGAAGGGGTCCAGTTTTAATCTTCAGCATATTTCTAGCCAGTTACCCCAGCACCATTTATTGAATAGGAAGTCCTTTCCCTACTGTTTCTTTTTGTCAACTTTGTTGAAGATCAGATGGTTGCAGGTATGAAGCTTTATTTCTGGGTTCTTTATCCTGTTCCATTGGTCTATAAGTTTGTTTTTGATCCAGTACCAGGATGTTTTAGTTACTGTAGCCTTGTTGTCTAGTTTGAAGTCAGGTAGTGTGATGCCTCCAACCTTTTTCCTTTTGCTTAGGATTGCTTTGGCTATGAAAGTTCTATTTTAGTTGCATATAAATTTTAAAAAAGCTTTTCCTAAATCTGTGAAAAATGTTGATGATTATTTCATAGGAATACATTGAATTCTGTGAATTACTTTGGGTAGTATGGCCATATAAATTTGTTTTTGAGATTGCATAATCTCTGTTGCTTCATCTTCATATTCACAAATTCCTCTACCAGTTAAATTCTGCTGTTGAGGCCATGTACTAAATTTTTCATTTAAAAATTTAAAATTTTCAGTTATTATACTTTTAACTCCAGAGTTTCCCTTTTATATATTTTAAAAATGCCTATTTACTGATATTCTTGATAAAAAGGTCACTGTTGTTATATTTTTTGGTTTTTTTTTTGAGACAGAGTCTCACTGTGTCACCCAGGCTGGAGTACAGTGGCACAATCTTGGCTCACTGCAACCTTCACCTGCTGGGTTCAAGCAATTCTCCTGCCTCAGCCTCCTGAGTAGCTGAGACTACAGGGGTGTGTCACCATGCCCGGCTATTTTCTGTATTTTTAGTAGAGACAGGGTTTCACCATGCTGGCCAGGCTGATCTCGAACTCCTGACCTTGTGATCCACTGCCTCGGCCTCCCAAAGTGCTGGGATTACAGGTGTGAGCCACCAAGCCCAGCCTATATTTTCATTTAATTATTATATTTAAACCTGCTTTTCTTTACTTTTCTGTTTGGAATATTTGTGTTTGAAAAAATATCTCAAATTATTTAAAAACAATTTGTATTGACTCTCTTTTTCTCCAATGTGTATTATGCTATCCTGTTACTTTGTGTATCTTTTTTTTTAAATACTGGACATTTTAGCATAATATATCATAACAAGTATAGATTGTTTTTCTTATCTCCAAGTGACTTCCTTTGTTGTTGTTTTGGTTGTTTATTCAATGATTACCCTGAATTATTCATTTAAAATATATTTCTTCCAAACTGTATAGCTTCTGATTTCACTGCTAAGTTTTTGTTTTCTTGGTTTTATTTTTAAGTTTGGATCTCCCCTGTTTCAACTTAGACAAGTAACTACCTAATGATTAGTCATAGGTTTTGTTTAAACTTAATCTGGTACGTCTCCCACCTTTTGCCATTGGATTTGTTTGTAGCTGAAGAGAATACTTTACAAGTTTAGGGAGCTGACAGCTGTGTTCCACTTTCAGTCAGGAGTAGTAGCTCACACATTTTCTTTGTAGTCACTCATGATAAAATTGTGGCCTTACACATATGCATAGGTTCTGAACCACCAGTACTGTGTGGTATCAACATGGTGGTCTTTTACCTTCCCTTTCCCTTTATCTCCATGTTAAGTTTCTGAGTTGTCTGTAAATTTAAAGCTTGAATGAACTAATTACCCTGAGATGTTGGCCTACACTAATCATTTGCTGTTGAGATCTATATGTTTTTCTCCACAACATTCTTGGGCATGAATTTTTCCATAGTCTGCTCCAAATAATGTCAATTTCTTTAGGTGGGACCGCAGACCTGGGGGTGGAATGTGTTGGGATGGGAGCTGCCCCTAACTAAAGTAACAGACTCCAAGATTCAGTACATTTTGTTGAATAAGTGCTTCTCAATTTGCATTTTTTCTTTTGCTCAATTCACAGATGATTTAAACAGCTATTAATGACAATTTGTCAAGTTACATAGTTGCTTTTGGGGAAAGAGCACTTGTCAAGTTGACACAGTCATTCTGGAGTGTTCCAAATATCTAATCTTTGTGAGCCAGAAAGAAAGTTTCAGTTTCTGTTTTTATTATGAAAATTTATTTTCAGAAAATTGAAGTGTTCATAAAAAATTTCCCAAGTACTATAGTAACAGTAGATAACTATATTTATTTTCTGGATAATAAAGTACAAAGTATGTAACATTTAAATGCCAACTTCTACACATATTACAGTTGGAGAGTCCTATATCTGAATACTGTTTTGATAGTTATTATCCTTGTAGTATAGGCCATGTATCTTTTTTTTTTTTTTTTTTTGAGACGGAGTCTCGCTCTGTCACCCAGGCTGGAGTGCAGTGGCGCAATCTTGGCTCACTGCAAGCTCCGCCTCCCGGGTTCATGCCATTCTCCTGCCTCAGCCTCCCGCGTAGCTGGGACTACAGGCGCCGGCCACCTCGCCCGGCTAATTTTTTGTATTTTTAGTAGAGACGGGGTTTCACCGTGTTAGCCAGGATGTTCTCGATCTCCTGACTTCGTGATCCGCCCGCCTCGGCCTCCCAAAGTGCTGGGATTACAGGCGTGAGCCACCGCGCCTGGCCTAGGCCATGTATCTTAAACTCCTTGGACTGAAATCACTTACTTACAAATATAAGATAACCATATGCAAGTCAGAATCTTTTAAGGCTTGAATGAGATAATATATAAAATTTCTGCCCAGTACAGATTGTGGAATATATTAAACGCTCAGTTAATATCAATTATATTATCCTTAAAATTTATTATTATATCTTGAGACATTTTAAGAGTATATGCATTTCCACCTGTAACAATATTTTTTTCTCTAATGATAAAATAACATCTCAAAGAGTAGGACTGCATCTGTACATGGAATTAACAAAAAAGTTTTAACACCTTATTCAATGTTTGCACAGATAATCTTTTTAGTTACAATAATAAAACGAAAGGAGAATCTACATGAATTTCCTGTAAGAATAATAAAGATGATTAATAGAACTTTGAGGTTTCATAACAACTTTTTCCAAGCTGGATATATAGATTAACTAGTAAAGTCATCTCTTTGTAAAATTGATTTTTCCCCTTTCCTTCAATGAAGAATTGATTTTCTAGACTTTTTTGATAATCAATCCAATTTTAAAGTATTTTTGTTTGAACATTTACTCATTTGGAAAATAACTACCAGGTTTTCATTTTGTTTACAAGAAAAACACTTAAGTACATTAAATATATAACAAACCTTAAGATTTAGGTTATTTAATACATCTAAAATTATATACGTGAATACGTTTTTTAACTTAAAATTTTTGTGGGTGTATAGTAGGTGTATATGAGATATTTTGATACAGACATGCAATACATAATAATCACATCAGAGTAAATGGGGTATCCTTCTCTTCAAGTATTTATTGTTTGTGTTGGAAGAAATCAAATTATACTCTTTAAGTTATTTTAAAATTTACAATTAAATTATTTTTGACTCTAGTCACCTTTCTGTGCTATCAAATACAAGGTCTTAATCATTATTTCTGTTTTGTTGTGCCCCTTAACCATCCCCACTTCCATCTCCATGCCCCTACTGCCTTTCCAAGCCTCTAGTAACCAACCTTAGACTATCTCCATACATTCAATTGTTTTAATTTTTAGCTCTCACAAATAAGTGAGAATATGTGAAGTTGGCCTTTCTGTTCCTGGCGTATTTGACTTAACATAATAATGTGCATTTCCATCCATGTTGTTGCAAATGGCAGAATCACATTATTTTCCATGGCTGGCACTCCATTGTGTATAGGTACCACATTTTCTTTGTTCATTCATCTGTTGATGGACACTTGTTTCCAAATCTAGGCTATTATGAATAGTGCTGCAACAAACGTGGGAGTGCAGAAATATATTTATTTCTCTTCTTTTGGGCGTACATCTATGAGTGGGATTGCTGTATCATATGGTAGCTATATTTATAGTTGTTTGAGGAAAGTCCAAACTGTTCTCCATAGTGATTTTAGTAATTTACATTGAAACCAAGAATATACAAGGGCTACCTTGTCTCCATATCCTCATCAGTATTCTTTATTGCCTGTCTTTTTGATATAAGCCTATTTATATGGGCTGAGACAACATATCATTATAGTTTTCATTTACAGTTATCTGATAATCGTGATGTTCAGCACCTTTTTGTATATTTGTGTATTTGTAGGCCTTCGTTTGAGAAATGTTTACACAGATATTTTGCCAATTTTTCAGTGACATTACTACATTTTTTCCTATACAGTTCTTTGAGCTCCTTACATATTCTGGTTATGAGTTCCTTGCAGATGGGTAGTTTGCAAAAATTTTCTCCCATTTTGTGGGTTGTCCATTTACTTTGTTGATTGTTTCCTTTGCTCTGCAGAAGCTTTTTAACTTGAAGTGATCCCATGTGTTCATTTTCGCTTTGGTTGCCTGTGCTTGTGGACTATTATTCAATAACTCTTTGTTCTATCTAATGTCATGGAGAGTTTCCCCAATGTTTTCTTTTAGTATTTTCATAGTTTAGGTCTAGATTTAAGTCTGTAATCCATTTTGATTAGATTTTTGTATATTACAAGAGATAGGGGTCTAGTTTCATTCTTCCACATATGAATATTTTTTTCCCAGCACCACTTATTGAAGAAACTATCCTTTCACCAATGTATGTTCTTGGCAACTTTGTCAAAAATTAGTTGACTGTAGATTTACAGATTTATATCAGGGCTCTGTATTCTGTTCCATTGGTCTATGTGTCTGTTTTTATGCCATTTTGGTTACTGTAGTTCTGTAGCATTATTTGAAGGCAGGTAAGGTGATTCCTTCATTTTGTTTTTCTTGCTTAGAACAGCTTTGGCTATTCTGGGTCATTTATGGTTCCATATAAATCTTGGGACAGTTTTTTAAAAATGTTTTTCTGAAGAATGTTATTGGTGCTCTGATAGATATTGTGTTGGATTTGTAGATTTCTTTCGGCAGTATGGACATTTTAACAATATCGATTATTCTAATCCATGAACAAGGGATATATTTCCATTTTTTGCCCTCTTCAATTTATTGTATCAGTGATTTTTAGTTTTTATTGTACAGATAGTGCACTTTTTTGGTTAATTACTAGGCATTTAATGTAAATGGGATTACTTTTTAAATTTCTTTTTCAGATTGTTCACTGTTAGCATATAAAAATGCTACTGATTTTTGTATGTTGATTATGTATCTTGTAACTTTACTGAATTTGTTTATCAGGTTCTAATCGATTTTTGGTGGAGTCTTTAGGTTTTTCCAAGTATAACATCAGATTATCTGCTAACAAGGATAATTTGATTTATTTCTTTCTGATTTGGATGCCTTTTATTTCTTTATCTTGTCTGATTGTTCTAATTAGAACTTCCAGTACTATGTTGAATAACAGTGGTGAAAATGGGCAACCTTGTCGTGATACGGATCTTAGACGAAAGGCTTTCAGATTTTTCCTTTCAGTATGATACTAACTGTGGGTCTGTCATATATGGCTTTTATTATTTTGAAGTATGTTCCTTCTATCCCCAGTTTTTTAAAGTTTTTTTTTATTATTATTGTGAAGGGTTGTAGAATGTTATTGAATGTGATTTCAGCATTAATTGAAATGATCACATATGTTTTCCTTCTTTCTATTGATATGATATATCATATTAGTTGATTTGCATATTTGGAACTATCCTTGCAACTCTGGTATAAATCCTACTTGATCATGATGATTGATCTTTTTAATGTGTTGTTGAATTCAGTTTCCTTGTATTTTGTAGAGGACTTTTGCATCAATATTCATTAGTGATACTGGTCTATAGTTTTCTTTGCTTGATGTGTTTTTATCTGATTCAGAGACTGGGGTAATACTGGTCTCACTGAATAAGTTTGAAATACTCCCTTCTCCTCTCTTTAAACGTGTGATAGAATTCAGCAACGAAGTCATCAGACCCCAGGCTTTTCTTTCCTGGAAGAATTTTTTTTTTTTTTTTTTTTTTTTGAGACGGAGTCTCTCTCTGTCGCCCAGGCTGGAGTGCAGTGGCGCAATCTCGGCTCACTACAAGCTCCGCCTCCCGGGTTCAAGCCATTCTCCTGCCTCAGCCTCTCCGAGTAGCTGGGACTACAGACGCCCGCCACCACGCCCGGCTAATTTTTTGTATTTTTTAGTAGAGACGGGGTTTCACCGTGGTCTCGATCTCCTGACCTCGTGATCCGCCCGCCTCAGCCTCCCAAAGTGCTGGGATTACAAGCGTGAGCCACCGCGCCCGGCACCTGGAAGAATTTTTGTTATGACTTCAATCTCATTATTTGTTACTGGTCTGTTTGTGTTTTTGATGTTTTCATGTTTTAATTTTGGCAGGTTTTATCTGTTTAGGAATGTATCAATTTCTTCTAGATTATTTAAATTTATAATTAATTAGTGCTTATAAGTAGCCACAATAATCCTTTGAATTTCTGGTTGTAATATCTCCTGTTTCAGCTCTGATTTTATTTATTTGCTCTTCTCTCTTTTTTTCTTACTTAGCCTGGCTAATGGTTTGTCAATTCTGTTTATATTTTCAAAAAAAAAAAAGTCTTCATTTCATTTATATTTTATATTGTTTTATTCATTTAAATTTCCTTTATTTCTTATCTGATCTTTATTATTTATTTTCTTCTACTAAATTTGGGCTTGTTTTCTCTTGATTTTCTAATTATTTAAGATGCTTGCTCATTGTTAATTTTAAATTTCTCTTCTTTTTTCATGTCAGTGTTTATATAGTTCTTAGTACTGCTTTCACTGTATTCCATAGGTTTTGGTATGTTGTATTTCCATTATCATTTATTTCAAGAAATTATTCAACTTCCTTCTTTTTTAATTTCTTCATTGGTCATAAAGGAGCATATTGTTTAATTTTCATATACTTGTATAATTTCCAAAATTCCTCATTATTGATTTCTAGTTTTATTCTATTATGTTCAGAGAAGACTTTTATATTATTTGAATTTTATTGAGTGTTTTAAGACTTGATTTGTGAATTAACATATCCTTTATCCTTGAGAATCATCCATGCGCTAAGGAAAATAATGTTTATACTTCAGCCATTTGATGAAATGTACTATAAGTATCTATTAGCTATATTTTGCCTATAGTGCAGAATAAGTCTGATGTTTCTTTGCTGATTTTCTGTATGGTTGATCTGTCCAATGTTGAAACTGGGGTGTTGAAGTTTCCAGCTAGTATTGTATTTAGCTTTAATAATATTTGCTTTGTATATGTAGGTGTTCCAGTGTTGGGTGCATATATATTTGAAATTGTTATATAGTCTTGCTGAATTGACCTCTTTATCATTATATAACTACCTTCTATGTCTCTTCTTATAGTTTTTAATCTTGAAAACTATTTTGTCTGATATAAGTGTAGCTACTTCTTTTGTTTGTTTGTTTGTTTCCACTCGAATGGAAGCTGTTTCTCTATCCCTTTATCTTTACAGGTGAAGTAGCTTTCTTGTAGGCAACAAATCACTGGGTCTTGGTTTGTTTGTTTGTTTGTTTGTTTTAATCCATTCAGCCACTCTATGTCTTTTAATTGGAGGGTTTAGTCCATTCACATTCAATGTTATTATTAAGTATGTACTTACTCCTGCCGTTTTGTTACTTGCTTTTTGGTTGCTTTGCGGTCTTCCTTCTTTCCTTTCTTTCTGTCTTCCCATAGTTAAGGTAATTTTCCCTGGTGGTATGATTTAATTTCTTGCTTTTTAGTTTTGTGTATTTTATATATATATATGTGTGTGTATATATATATATATACACACACACACATATACACACACACACATTTATTTAATTTGATGTTACCTTGAGACTTACAAGCACTATTATATAACCATTATTTTAAACTGATAACTGCAAAAACAAACTGAAAAATAGAAAAATAATAAAAACTTTACACCCTAACTTGTTCTCCATATATAGTATGTATGTATATGTGCATTTATATGTATATATGTGTATATATGTATATTTGTATTATGTCTTTAAAAGTTATCACAGTTTTTATTTTTAATTTTTTATGGTTTAGTTTTTCTACTTAAGAGTAGTTTACATACAGTTTACAGTAGCTCACACAACAGTTACAGTGTTATAGTATTCTGTATTTTTCTATCTACTTACAGTTACTAGTGAGTTTTTTACCTTAAGATGATTTATTATTTCTCATTAATGTCTTTTTCTTTGTGTTTGAAGTACTGCCTATAGCATTTCTTGGAGGACAGGTCTGCTGTTGACAAAATCGCTCAGCCTTTGCTTATCTGGAAAAGTCTTTATGTCTTCTTCATCTTCAAAAGATATTTTTGGTGGATATACTATTTTAGGATTTTTTTTTCCTTTAACCTTTTAACTGTATTATGCTACTCTGTCAGCCTGTAATGTTCCCACTAAAGATCTGCTGCCAGATGTATTGCAGTTTTATTTTACGTTATTTGTTTCATTTCTCTTACTGCTTTTGGGATCCTTTTTTTAAATCCTTGAATTTTGGAAGTTTGATTATTAAATGCCTTCAAGTTGTCTTCTTTGGTGTAAGTCTGTTTTGTGTTCTGTTACCTTTTTATAAATAAATGTTGATATTTTTCTCTTATGTTTGGGAACTTTTCTGTTATCATCACTTTGAGTAAACATTCTATCCCTATCTCTTTTTCTAACTCCTCTTTAAGGCCAATAACTCTTAGATTTGACCTTTGGAGCCTGTTTTCTGAATCTTGTCAGTGTTCTTCATTCTTTTTTACTCTTTTTATCATTTGTCTCCTCTGACTGCGTATTTTCAAATGGCCTGTTTTCAAGCTATTTTTTTCTTCTGCTTGATCCACCTTGCTATTAAATGACTCTGATTAATTCTTCAGTATGCCAATTGCATTTTTTAGCTCTATGATTTCTGCTTGATCCTTTTAAATTATTTGAACATCGTTGTTAAATTTACGTGATAGAATTCTGAATTTGTTTGGTGTGTTATCTTGAATTTCATTGAGTTTTCTCATCACAGCTATTTGAATTCTCTTTTTAAAAGGTTACATATCTGGACTTCTCCAAGATCGGTCCCTGGTACCTTATTTCCTTTATTTGGTGAGGGCATGTTTTCCTGGATGATGTTGATTCTAGTAGACTTTCTTTGGTGTCTCAGCTTTGAATTGGTAGGTATTTTAGACTTTACTGTCGGCCTTATTTGTAGGCATCCTTCTTTGGAAGGCTTTCCAAATATTTAAAGAAACTTGGGTGTTGTGATCTAAACCTAATCTTCTTTAGAGGGCACCCAAAGCTCAGTAACACTGTTTTTTCAGACTCATGGAATTACCTACTGCCTTGATGGTCTTGGGCCAGATCTGGGGGAATTCTCTGGATTACTAAGCAGAGACTCTCATTCTCTTTCATTACTTTCTCCCAAACATATAGAGTCCAAACAAACTCACAAATCCCTGAGGTCCACCTGCTCAGAGCCCAGCTCAGCACTAGGAATTGCCTAGGAGTTTCGGTCCGTGTGGCCTAGACTGCCTTTCAAGTTTATTTTATTTAGGCCCTGAGAGTACTTTAATCCATGGTGGCAAGGCTTGTCAAAACTCGGGTTCCAACAACTGGGATGAGTGATTCCTGTCTGGCTAGGGCTGCTCTAAATGCCCCCTCCATGCGTGGACTACACCTGAATTCAGCCTGGTTTTCCTTTCTACTGTGACAGGTCCTTACTGAGTTCAGTGCATAGTCTCCTAAGAGCTGGGGGTGGAGTGACACAAGCACCCTTGTGGCCACCACTACTGTGACTGCGCTGCGTCAGTTCTGAAACCAGTACAGCACTGGGTCTCATGCAAGACCTGATGTAATCAGTCCCTGGCTGCTGCCTATTTCCTTTCCACTATTCTATTCTCCTTCCACAGACAGCGAAGCCTCACCCCATGCCCACCACCACTGCAAGCCCACAGAGGTACTACCAGGCTACTGCTGATGTTCACTTAAGAACCAAGGGCTCTTATGTCAGTTTGTGCTTAATGCTGCCAGGCCAGGGACTCAGCCTTCAAGGCAATGGGCTCCCCTGTGGCCCAGGACATATCCACAAATGCTGGAATGGGGCTTGTGCCACCTCTCCACCAACCGGCAGCAGCATAGCTCCTGACTCCAAAAGAGACCTCTTCTGCTTGAGGAGAGGGGAAAGTAGAGTAAAAAAGACTTTTTCTTGCATTTGGATACCAGCTTAGCCACAGTAGGATAGAAAACTAGTCACGGCTGTGAGGTCCCTATTCCAGGTCTTCCTCTGGGTGACATACCTGGACATACACTGGGCGAGAAAAGAACCCAGTGTCTTGAAGGGAAGGACCCAGATTCATCACCTGCTGACTAAGGAGCTCTTAGGCCCTGAATAACCAACAGTAATACCCACATAGTATACCATGGGCCATGGGTGAGACTGTGAGATGAGTATATTCCCAGTTGTGATGGCTATGGTGAGAGACTCCATCTACTTCAGAAAAGCAGAGGGAAAAGTAAAGGGGCCTTTGTCTTTCACCTTTACTAGCTTACCCACAGTGGGATGGAGCAACAAGCAGGCTCTTGGGATCCCCAATTCTAGGTTTTGTCTCTTAGACAGCATTTCTGGACATCTCAGTTAGTGTCTCAGTGGGTCACATATCCCTGAGGTCCACCTGCTCGGAGCCCAGGGAGCCCAGCTCAGCACTAGGAATTGCCTAGGAGTTTCAGTCCTTGTGGCCTAGACTGCCTTTCAAGTTTATTTTATTTAGGCCCTGAGAGCACTTTAATCCATGGTGGCAAGGCTTGTCAAAACTCAGGTTCCAACAACTGGGATGAGTGATTCCTGTCTGGCTAGGGCTGCTCTAAATGCCCCCTCCATGTGTGGGCTACACCTGAGTTCAGGCTGGTTTTCCTTTCTACTGTGACAGGGTCTTACTGAGTTCAATGCATAGTCTCATAGTTGCTGCAATCTCCCTCTCCCAAGAGCAGACATTCTCTCTCTGCCCCACATGGCTTCTGCTTGGGGATCGAGAAAGTGTAACATCATGAATTCAAGACTGTCTTTCCTACCCTTTTCAGGGCCTTTTTTAGTCATATAAAGTTAAAACTAAGTACTGTGAGTGTTCATCTGATTTTTGGTTCTTATGAAGGTGTTTTTTTTTTTTTGTAGATAGTTGTTAAATTTGGTGTTCCTTTGCTGGGGACAATTGGAGGACTCTTTTCAGTCATTTTGCTCTGTCCCCCTGCTATTGAATACATTTAGTATTTATTGTTAAGTGCTTTGCTCCAGGAGATTTCAAAATCTTAGGATCAAAAGATATATAGGTAAAAATCTAGAAAATACTACTGCCTCTGAGTCTACATTGTCTCTGTATGATATAAATGAATGCATGAATGCATAATTAAATATACAATGAAATATAAATAAATAAAAATAACTTTGCCAGGTTTTGACTGTGTGCAATATTTTAAATAAAAAAAATTAAATTATTCACATTAAACTTAAAAGTTATTATAGGAATAAAATTGTTTGAAAATATCATCTGAGGCCAGGCATGGTGGCTTATGCCTGTAATCCCAGCACTTTGGGAGGCCAAGGCAGATGGATGACTTGAGGTCAGGAATTTGAGACCAGCCTGGCCAATATATATAAATAATACTCAACCAGTTACTGCTTTTAGAGAAAAATAAAGGTCTTTTGAAATTATAGTTGTCTGCATAGTGTTAACTTCATAATATATTTTCCATTATACTTACAATATCCAAAGTTTCTATACATTAATTATTAATTGAAAGTATATTTTTATTATCCAGTTTGGTTCAGGCTCCAGGCATGCTAGAATTTTTTTTTTTGAGACGGAGTCTTGCTCTCTCGCCCAGGCTGGAGTGCAGTGGCAAGCCTCGCCTCCCGGGTTCACACCATTCTCCTGCCTCAGCCTCCCGAGTAGCTGGGACTACAAGTGCCTGCCACCGCGCCTGGCTAATTTTTTGTATTTTTAGTAGAGATGGGGTTTCACTGTGTTAGCCAGGATGGTCCCGATCTCCTGACCTCGTGATCCGCCCGCCTTGGCCTCCCAAAGTGCTGGGATTACAGCCTGAGCCACTGCACCCGGCCTAGAATCTTAGCCACAAAGATTGATGAGGAATGAGAGATAGATGGAACTGGATGGAATTGGCTGGGCTGTTTTCAGCTTCTTAGACCCTGGAAGTATGTACTTAACAACTCAATGGTTCTAGAAAATTAATCCATTCAAAATGTAGACAAGATTAGTTAATTGGGAATATGGGAATAAAATATAGTTTCCTAGAGAAAGAGATTAGATTGGTGTATAACATACTAGGACACTCCTCCAGGGGTCTTAGATTCAGGCAGTAATTTTCACCTAGCAAAAACCTAAAACTCTGTATGAGAAAACTTCACAGAAGCCTAGTTTTATTGTTTGGGTCAATAAGGTGAGGAATAGGAGCAGGCTAATGACTTAGCAGCATGGGGCCATGCAGAGTCCTATACAAATATTATCAATTCCAAACCTAATGTGAAATGTCTTTCAAAGCTTCACCTACCGTGAGGCTAGAAATTCTAATATATTTTATACTCTGACCAGGATTTGTTCTAGAATCTATAGGGCTTAGCATTTGTGTAAAAGCCATCAGTGATGTATAAAGAATTGTGTACCAGGTCAGAGTGTGTCAGGAGTAGTCATACAAATAACATTGGGGTTTTGGAAGAGCATTATGAATTTAAAAACAGAAATTCACCTTGCTATTAAAAGTGGGTAGAGAAAAGGTGAAATTTTTGATAAATGCGTGGTTAAATTCTCAAGGACAGATGCTGGGAATAGTCTATTCATCAAAGCAAAAACTCATTTCTTTCCTCTTCCTTTTCTAATTTCCCCCTCCCCTTTACCCTCCTCCTCCTCCACTCTTTTTATTTTGATTTTGAAGAAAGAAACCAGAGGTTTCTGAATAATATTATGGCCTAAGAAACACTCTAAATAGATCAAATGCTCTCTTGTTAATGTACATGATTTAAGAACATAATAATGTTTTTTCTCTAGATTTCATTTGGAAGTTCATGACATCTAAATGTAAGCACAGTGTAATGCTTTAAATTATTATTACCATATATTACATCTAGCAGCCTAAATATTGCAAGGTTTAAAATTAAAAAATATTAAGTTTGCTTTATGTTCCCTGATTTTTTCATACTTAATGTGAATAAGGATGTCCTTTGTTATCTGTTTTCACATTCATATTCTTTATGCAAAAACATCACTTGTCATCAATCTAAGTACTCAGTATTAAAAAGCAGTCTGTATTTTCATAGTATACAGACTGCTTGTGACTTATAACAGTTGGGCTTAACTTTACCAGGGTTCAAAGTTGGTAATGCATTCAGTATGCTCCTGGACTTATCATGGGCCTGAATCTTGTGTTTGTAGTCCCATCATAATTCAGGGAGCACTTCTATTAATGTTATTATTAGAACATTAACATTTACAGTACTTTGTACTGAAACTTACAACTGAGCATTTCATTAACATTTACAATGATTCCTGTTGACTTTTTTTTCTGTTTCATTCTTTGTTATTTTTTATGGTGTATGTATCAGTTAAGACTCTCCAGAGAAAAGTATATATATATATAAAGATATATATATGCACACAACACACATATATATACTTTATATGCTCTTAAATCATGTGCATATATATATATATAAACTTAAGGAATATTTTCATGCAATTGAGGGGACAGGCAAGCTCAAAGTTCAAAATCTTCACAGCAGGCCTGCAAGCTGGAAACTCACGCAGGATTTAAACCTGCAGTCCTGAGACAGAAGTTCTCCTTCTTGGGAAACCTCAGTTTTTGCTTTTAAGGTGTCTTGACTGATTCAATGAAGCCCACCAACTTTATCAAGAATAACGTACTTAAAATCAACTGATTGTAGGTGTTAACCACATCCATAAAGTACTTTTCGCATCAACAGGTAGACTAGCGTTTGATTAAATAACTTAGTACTATAGCCTAGTGAAATAGGCAAGCAAAACTAACCATCGCTCTGTGCAAACTCCTTTTTGTCATAAAAGGTATGACATGAGAACAGTTTAGAACTTAGTGTGTTACATTAACAATTTTAGAATGTACTCACTCACCCTTTCAAGCATAGAGACTGCTGTAATTGCTTTGAAATGCAACCTTCAAACACAGTAGGGAAATATAGAATCCCAAACCTTCTTAGATACACCTAAATTATTCTCTCTTTAGAGTATAACAGGATAAAAATTATATATCCCTATAACCCCAATTCTCTCTAAGAAATAATATTTTTAAAGCTTAATGATATCAGAAGTCACACACACAAACATTAAGGTTGCATAACATGTGCCAGGTGTCTTTTATGGTAGAAATGATATTAAGGTAAAGCCAATAGTCTTTATACATTACTATCAGCTAATTATAAAATAGAACTAAATAAACAACTATTATCAGGATACAAATATAACTCAAAGGAAAAACTGTGTATAGGTCATCCTAGCACATCAGTTGGGGCTACCAAAATATGGTGAGTTGATTGAATGGCATGTAGAATAAAGGTGGCATTCTAGTTACAGAAAACTAGTTATGCATAATCTACAGATATGAGAAAACACAATACCCTGGAAAGCAGTTTAGTGTCACTGCTAGAACTGGGGACACTTTGAGGCATTGTTGGGAGAAGGGCCCTGCAAGGTTGATGGAGGTCATCCATACAAAGACTTTGCAGGTTCTGTTTAAGAAATAAAACTTACATTTTTTGGATTTGGGGTTTTATTTTTATTTTCTGTGGGCATTGCCACTAATTAGCTATGTAAAACATCTGTTACATTTTTGCATTACAGACACTTTTTGAAATGCAGGTAGAGAGCAATAATTATGCACATTTTTTTAAAGCTGGTAGGCTGGGCACGGTGGCTCATGCCTGTAATCTCAGCACTTTGGGAGGCTGAGGCAGGTGGATCATGAGGTCAAGAGATCGAGACCATCCTGGCTAACACAGGGAAACCCCATCTCTACTAAAAACACAAAAAATTAGCCGGGCATGATGGCAGGCGCCTGTAGTCCCAGCTACTCGGGAGGCTGAGGCAGGAGAATGGCTTGAACCTGGGAGGCAGAGCTTGCAGTGAGCCAAGATCACACCACTGCACTCCAGCCTGGGTGACAGAGCAAGACTCTGTCAAAAAAAAAAAAAAAAAAAAAGCTGGTATATGCTTTCCTACAATGAGGGTTATTTGATGTCATATGGCATTAAATGTAATTCTTTCTCTTTAAAGGTTGGTATCATATATTTATTATACCTTCTTAACCTGTATTGATACTACATTAAGGGGACCAGGTAATATTAATATATTACTGTTGCTTTTAAAAATGACAAGAATACATTTTGTTAGCAAGTCTAATATTTCTTCCTCACTCCAGTGATTTTTAGCTTTTTTCTTTCCATCAACTGATTTTCTTTTTTTAAAAGTAATTTTGTTAGAAGGAATTAATAAACTGTGCTGAGATCTAAATCACTAAGAGAAAACTCAACATTCACTTAGACAGTCATAGCATCTCACAGTCCCATCAAATGAAGTCATGTTGCACCTCTGCCATAGTAAAGAAACTGCCATTTGTGGAACAGAGTGTGATAACCACTGCACTCCAAGATGCTGCTTTAAGTCATGTGTACAAATGATATAAATCATTACTTGTACAAAACTAGAATTTTTGTAAGAAATAGACTTTTATTATTGAAATAGAAATTGAATATCAATTAATTACATATAAAAAGCTCTTTCACACATTAAGTCATTCTTCCTTCTCTTTTTTATTATTATACTTTAAGTTTTGAGATACATGTGCAGAACCTGCAGGTTTGTTACATAGGTATACATGTGCCATGGTGTTTTGTTGTACCCATCAACCCGTCATCTATGTTAGGTATTTTTCCTAATGCTATCCCTAACCTAGCTAGCCTCCCAGGCCCCAACAGGCCCCAGTGTGTGATGTTCCCCTTCCTGTTCATGTGTTCTCATTGTTCAACTCCCACTTATGAGTGAGAACATATGGTGTTTCATTTTCTGTTCCTGTGTTAGTTTGCTGAGAATGATGGTTTCCAGATTCATCCATGCCTAGCAAAGGACATGAGCTCATCCTTTTTTTTATGGATGCATAGTATTCCATGGTATATATATGCCACATTTTCTTTATCCAGTCTATCATTGATGGGCATTTAGGTTAGTTCCAAGTCTTTGCTATTGTGAATAGTGCTGCAATAAACATATGTGTGCATGTGTCTTTATAGTAGAATGATTTATAATCATTTGGGTATATACACAGTAATGGGATTGTTGGGTTAAATGATATTTCTGATCCTAGGTCCTTGAGGAATCACCGCACTGTCTTCCACAATGGTTGAACTAATTTATATTCCCACCAACAGTGTAAAAGCATTCCTATTTCTCCATGTCTTCTCCAGCATCTGTTGTTTCCTGACTTTTTAATGATCACCATTCTAACTGGTGTGAGATGGTGTCTCCTTGTGGTGTTGATTTGCATTTCTCTAATGACCAGTGATGATGAACTTTTTTTCCTATGTTTGTTGGCTGCATAACAAAGACACAGACTGGCAAATTGGATAAAGGGTCAAGACCCATTGGTATGCTGCATTCAGGAGATGCATCTCATGTGCAAAGACACACATAGGCTCAAAATAAAGGGATGGAGGAATATTTACCAAACAAATGGAAAGCAATAATAGCAGGGGTTGCAATCCTAGTCTGTGATAAAACAGACTGTAAACCAACAGAGATCAAAAAAGACAAAGAAGGGCATTACATAATGGTAAAGGGATCAATGCAACAAGAAGAGCTAACTATCCTAAATATATGTGCACCCAATACAGGAGCATCCAGATTCATAAACCAAGTTCTTAAGGACCTACATAGAGACTTAGGCTCCCACACAATAATAGTGGGAGACTTCAACACCCCACTGTCAATATTAGACAGATCAATGAGACAGAAAATTAACAAGGGTATTCAGGACTTGAACTCAGCTCTGGACCAAGTGGGCCAAATAAACATCTACAGAACTCTCCACCCCAAATTAACAGAATATACATTATTATCAGCATCACATCATACTTATTCTAAAGTTGACCACATAAAGAAGTAAAACACTCCTCAGCAAATGCAAAAGAATGAAAATAATAACAAACAGTGTCTCAGACCACAGTGCAATCAAATTAGAACTCAGGATTAAGAAACTCACTCAAAACCCCACAACTACATGGAAACTGAACAATCTGCTCCTGAATGACTACTGGGTAAATAAATAAATTAAGAAAGCTATAAATAAGTTATTTGAAACCAATGAAAACAAAGACACAACGTCCCAGAATCTCTGGGACACAGCTAAAGCAGTGTTTAGAGGGAAATTTATAGCACTAAATGGCCACAAGAGAAAGCAGGAAAGATCAAAAATCAACCTCTTAACATTGCAATTAAAAGAACTAGAGAAGAAGGAGCAAACAAATTCAAAAACTAGCAGAAGATAAGAAATAACTGAGATCAGAGCAGAACTGAAGGAGATAGAGACACAAAAAAAACCTTCAAAAAGTCAGTGAATCCAGGAGTTGTTTTTTTGAAAAGATCAACAAATGGATAGACTGCTAGGCAGACTAATAAAGAAGAAAAGAGAGAGAATCAAATAGACACAATGAAAAAAAAGATAAAGGGGATATCACCACTGATCTCACAGAAATACAAACTACCATCAGAGAATAGTGTAAACAGCTCTATGCAAATAAGCTAGAAAATCTAGAAGAAATGGATAAATTCCTGGATACATACACCCTCCCAAGACTAAACCAGAAAGAAGTAGAATCCCTGGATAGACTAATAACAAGTTCTGGAATTGAGGCAGTAATTCATAGCCTACCAACCAAAAAAAGCCCAGGACCAGATGGATTCACAGCCGAATTCTACCAGAGGTTGAAAGAGGAGCTGGTACCATTCCATCTGAAACTATTCCAAACAATAGAAAAAGACAGACTCCTCCCTAATCCATTTTATGAAGCCATCATCATCCTGATGCTAAAACCTGGCAGAGACACAACAAAAAAAGAAAATTTTAGGCCAATATCCCTGATGAACATTAATGCGAAAATCCTCAATAAAATATTGGCAACCTGAATCCAGCAGCACATCAAAAAGCTTATCCACCATGATCAAGTCGGCTTCATTCCTGAGATGCAAGGCTGGTTCAACATATGCAAATCAATAAATGGAATCCATCACATAAACAGAACCAAAGACCAAAAAACCACATGATTATCGCAATAGATGCAGAAAAGGCCTTTGATAAAATTCAACACCCCTTCATGCTAAAAACTCACAATAAAGTAGGTATTGATGGAATGTATCTCAAAATAATAAGAGCTATTTATGACAAACCCACAGCCAGTATCATACTGAATAGGCAAAAACTGGAAGCATTCCCTTTGAAAACTGGCACAAGACAAGGATGCTCTCTCTCATCACCTCTATTCAACATGGTATTGGAAGTTCTGGCCAGGGCCATCAGGCAAGAGAAAGAAATAAGGTGTATTCAAATAGGAAGAGAGGAAGTCAAATTATCTCTGTTTGCAGATGACATGATTGTATACTTAGAAAACCCCATCGTCTCTGACCAAAATCTCCTTAAGCTGATAAACAACTTCAGCAAAGTTTCAGGATACAAAATCAATGTGCAAAAATCACAAGCATTCCTATACATCAATAATAGAGAAACAAAGAGCCAAATCATAAGTGAACTCCCATTCACTATTGCTGCAAAGAGCATAAAATACCAGGAATACAACTTACAAGGGATGTGAAGGACCTCTTCAAAGAGAACTACAAACCACTGCTCAAGGAAATAAGAGAGTACACAAACAAATGGAAAAACATTCCATGCTCATAAATAGTAAGAATCAATATCGTGAAAATGGCCATACTGCCCAAAGTAATTTATACATTCAAAGCTATCCTCATCAAGCTACCATTGATTTTCTTCACAGAATTAGAAAAAACTACTTTAAATTTAATATGGAGCAAAAAATGAGCCCATATAGCCAAGACAATCCTAAGCAAAAAGAACAAAGCTGGAGGCATCACCCTACCTGACTTCAAACTATACTACAAGGTCAGTAACCAAACAGCATGGTACTGGTACCAAAACAGATATATATATACCAATGGAATGGAACAGAGGCCTCAGAAATAACACCACACATCTGCAACTATCTGATCTTTGACAAACCTGACAAAAACAAGCAATGGGGAAAGGATTCCCTATTTAATAAATGGTGCTGGAAAAACTGGCTAGCCATATGCAGAAAACTGAAACTGGACCCCTTCCTTACACCTTACACAAAAATTAACTCAAGATGGAGTAAAGACTTAAACGTAAGATCTAAGACCATAAAAACTCTGGAAGAAAGCCTAGGCAATATCATTCAGGATATAGGCATGGAAAAAGACTTCACGACTAAAACACCAAAAGCAGTGGCAGCAAAAGCCAAAATTGACAAATGGGATCTAACTAATCTAAAGAGCTTCTGCACAGCAAAGGAAACTATCATCAGAGTGAACAGGCAACCTACAGAATGGGAAAAAATTTTTTGCAAACAAATTTGCAAGAAAAAAACAACCCCATCAAAAAGTGGGCTATACGGGCTCCTTTTTTTTTTGTTTGTTCCATATGAAATTCATGAGCAGTCACTTCTTAAAAGAAGACATTTATGCAGTCTACCTATTTATTATTATTCTATTTCTTCCGCCTTCCCTTCCTTACTTTCTCCCTCTCTTTCCCTCCTTCCTTTTAACCCATTTTCTTCACCATGTCTTCCTTCTTCTTCTTCCTTTTATTCTTTCACGCCTTCTTCTTCTCTCACCAGCATACCACTGATTGAAATGTATCTTACCTTGTAAACTAGATGTAGAGCTTAACCTATAGCTAAGGAATATCTATAATTAAAATATTTAACAATATTTTTTTTCTAGTAAACACTGTGCTGTTAAGAATAACAACAAAAAAAGCAGCAGAGTATAAGTTGAATTTCATATCCAGATGTCTCAGGTTGTTAGAAGAGTGATTCTAGGAATTTATGCAACATTGTTAAAAAAATATAAAAAAATCTATATTATGTGTCCTTTACTTCCAGAAAAACATAATTAAACATTTTAGAAAAATTTCTCAATGGACTAAAGCAAAATGTTTTTGCTTTCCAAGATATTTTAATGTATTCTCATTTCCAAATCTATGACTGAATACACTAGTTATATAGATATTCCATGCATTTCATTTGTGCTAGCAGGAACAATTGTATGTGCTTTATTTCTAACATATTTTTCTCAAATTTCACTAGTTCAGGGTAACATGCACCCTCATCATCATCTTCATTACCAACATCATATTCACTGCCATATTTACAGTAGCTAATTTTAAGCATATTCTCATTTTTATGCACAGATTTCCACATTTATATTCTATATTTTACAAATAGAAGCTCAGTTTTAAATGTCCAATGGTTAAATGACTTGCTCAGTAAAACACAGCCAATAAATATAAATGCTGAATAGATTCAGGTCATGCTTATAAGTAATATGTTTTCCCTGTAATACCTATATCTTTTAATTAAAGTATAATGATAGCAGAAAAATAACTTCAGCCACATCAAAATTAAAAGTAATACCTTTTAAATACCATTACTAAACAAATTATTGCTTGATTTAAATATTTAAATATTTTTTCATAATTTTTGAGAATCTAACAATCATTTATTTTTAGATCCACTTCCCATTCCTTCTGTAATATATATGAAGACCTATAATGCATTGACCTTATTAATCTGAAGTCACTCAGATTTTTCTTAGTTTCCTTCCTTCAGTCCAACACTCTTACAATGGAAACAAATGAGTAAAGGGGCAGGGTGAATTGACAGATTCCTGTAAATTAGTTGATAAGACTATGCATTGGAATAATATGTGTAAAATTGCTCCTAAGTATCCAAAATGGATGGGTTCCAGAATCCCCTTCAGATACTAAAATCTGTGGATGTTCAAGTCCTTAATATAAAATGATAAGAGTATTTGCATATGGCCTATGCACATCTTTCGTATACTTTAAATAATATCTAGGCTACTTATAATATCTAATAAAATGTAAATGCTATTTAATTGGTGGTTATACAGCATTTTTAAAATTTGCATTATTTTTGTTGTTGTCATTTTTTTTTTCAAATACTTTTTTTTTTCTTTCTGGTTGGTTGAATTCACAGATGCAGAACTTGAAGATACAGAAGGCCATCTGCATGTGTGTGTGTCTCTGTGTGTGTAACTGAAATAATTTTTTTATATTTAACCAGAAAATTTCAACCTTTAGTCAATAGTTGGTATGATCCAATGTAGACTATATAAGGCTTGTACTTGTTAGAGATAGCAGGGCAGTATAAGTTTGCTTTATTCTATCTCCTTCATAGAGCTTTCAGTGTTCAACTCACTGTGATGCATTGAGTAATCCACAGCAATCATGATGGTGTCCTATATAGAATAATGAGTTGAACAGTTAATTCAAGTGAGACATAGTCTCTAACGCCCCTACAGTTCAGTTTAAAGAACATATATTTTTCTAATAGCATACATTTTTCTAATAACTTACAAAAAAACTTCTGCTAGAATGACATACTAGAGAAAATATGAAATACAAATTTGGGCAAGTGTGAGATTAATTCTGACCACTAGTCCTAGAAAAGCTAAAACAGAGAGGTCAGCTGTTGGGTAGTTCTTTAAAAACAGCCAAGTTTTTGCATGTATCCTATTATTTAAAAATAATAATATAATAAAATACTCACCGAAAACACCTAATGACTTGCAGTCATTTTCCAATAAAACAAAGTGGCCAAAATGTTTATGTAAGGTGATACACAGAAGACAAGACAGCAATTCAATCCACAGAGAGCTAATTCAGAACAAATACTCTGAGTGTCATTAGAATCAAATGAATCTCTAAAAGACAACAAAGCTACAGTGCATCAAACATTGTAATGAACAAACTTTTGTTTTGATGGCTTTTAGAGAGTCATTAAATATATAAATGTGAATTTCACTGGCAAATGAAATCATGCAGATTAACTAACCCTAGGCATATTATTAGGACTAACCAAGTTGAGTGGTGTATGTCGAATTCTCAGATACCCATATGTATATTAGAGGCTGCTATACAAAAAAACAGTCAAACACTTTAGCACAGTTCACAAATGACCACTTCTCTTTACTGCTTCATTAATATAACTGGAACTAGGACTATTTAGCTCCAGCCAAATGATTTCAAAGGGGCTGATTTTTTGAGTCCCTGGGAACAGCATTTCAAAGCAGAAGAGAGATGTGCAGGAAAAAAACATAACTACTGAGGCAGTTTGAATGACTTTCAAGCGAGAAAATTAAACTTTGATACTAATAAGGTGATTACTGAAGCCCTGCCTTCTTTAATTAGTGGTCCTATGGGCTGCATAGGACCTAGTAGGTTAGCATTATATGCAAAGAGGAAGAAGGATATTTTATTAAAACTTTGCACTTCAAATTAATGTTCTTTACCATAATATATAAACTATAAATACATTGACCTTGATGGGAGGGCTGGGCTTGATTAAAGAAATGTTTAACAGATAATGAGTAACATCCAATAGATGCAGATGCTTTGAAAAGTGCTTTTAGGACAACATACAGTTTTTATTATTTAATCCTTTATTCTTTATTTTAAAAATTTTTAAATAATATTTATTAAATTTATCTTGTACACAATGGATTATTGTGTTAGCAACTGTGGTAGCAGTTTCAATTTCCATTTCTTTCTCGTCCATATGTGTTTTCACCTTGTATTCCTCTAAAATATATTTAAAGTAATATATACATATTCTGCCATTGTATATATATTCATATATGCTCTTCAAAGAACTAACACACACTAATATATAAATATATATACTATAATATATTTATATATGGACTATAAGATAAATTATATATCAAATATTATGCAAATACATATAGTAATAAAATAACATATATATTACATATATTTACATTAATGTACTTTTAGAATGCAAGAATTATGAGGAAGATAGACTCGTAAGCAAATAAATGCAATGCAGAGTGATTATTGTTAGAAAATTACCAAAAGAGTGCACTAGAAGGGTCAAGGAATCTTTCTTGTGAGGACAAAATGAAATCCAGAGCTCATTTTGTAATGAAAGGTAAGTAAAAGTTCACCAGTGGCTAATGGATACAGATCTTATTTTTTCTCTCCCCAAAGGGAAAGCATATATAAAAGACCAGAGAGCATACATAAAGAAACAGCATGGCATTTGGAAAAAAAAATGCAGAAAGAAAATGAGTGAAAGTAACATCATATTGTTCTAAAGAGTAGCCTACTGGGAAAGTTGTAAAAGGTGTTGATTGCACTCTCACATGAACCTATAGTTTTTACTTTATCTCAAACCTTATTGGAGTCAATAAAAAAATTTAAATGAGGAGAGTTGCTGGAATATTTAGCGATATTATAGCCCTTTTATTAATTTTTAAATCAATTTATTCATTCAGTCTTTCAAAAAATATATTTTGAGTACATACTACATGGCTTAGACATCAGTCATTGGTTTAG
The DNA here is from genome assembly GCF_009828535.3 of Hylobates moloch. Classification (NCBI taxonomy): domain Eukaryota; kingdom Metazoa; phylum Chordata; class Mammalia; order Primates; family Hylobatidae; genus Hylobates; species Hylobates moloch. The sequence continues at coordinate 37,236,995 of NW_026652285.1, forward strand.
TTATATATATCTGAATTTGATTTGTTGTTGTGAACAAAGGCATAGACAGTCATGGGAAATAGGGAAGTGATGTCATCAAGATGGCAGAATAGAAGTAACCTGTTCTTATCCCTCAATAACAAGATTTCTGCTCACACAAGGATCTAGAAGGAGACTTGAGTATATAACACAGCTCAGGAGTATGAGCTTCTTGACAAGCTCACCAGCCTCCATCACACAGCAAATTCCAAGGGGGCCCAGTGTCTGCTCTGGCCCCTCTAGCTGTAGTTTGTGAACTATCCCAGCTGTGCTGAGACCTGCTGGAAAACATATAACTGTATGGGGCAACAAAGCAACCTTTCTAGCCTCTGTCCCACAGAAGATCCTGAGGATCCCAATCTCAGGTTCAGCACCCCTGCTGCAATCAGTGAACTATTCTGTCTGTGCAGGGACTTACTGGGAGATGCACATCTGGTCACATTTACTCATATGCAGTCAAAGAACTACGTTATGTTGCAAAGAACTACCCTGCTTGAGCAGGAACTTGCTGGTTGATACATGCCTGTCTGAGACAATAAGATAGACACATCAGCCTCCTTCCCACAGCACATCCTGATGGGGGCTGGTCTCAAGTCCAGCCTGTCTAACTGCATTCAGAAATTCATTCTATCTGTGAAAAGTACTTCTGGGAGGCATGCCTATCCAGGAAACTGAAAGAGTCTTCTGGACTCAGGCACCTGACCCATATTTCCACACAGCCCCAGAACTCTTCTTGGTCTTCTGAAGTGCATTTGAGCCAGAAAGTCACATCAGCATTATAGCCATTGAAAGACTCACAGTGAGTTTGGGCTCAGAGTGTCCTCTAGGGCTTAAATGGCTGCAGTGGTCCTACATGCGGGGAACAAAACTGTCAGTTGGCTTAAATCCTTGGAAGGCTCTCTGAAGAATAGTAGGCACAAATAAAGCCAGATTGTGAAAACTAAAATAAGCACTTAGTTCATCAATGTGCAGATACCATCACACTTTCACAAGCATCAAGGATATTTAGAAAAATGTGATCTCACCAAAGAGATAAAGTAAGGTGCCTGAGACTGATTCCAAAGCAAGGAATATGTGATGTCACAAAGAAAAAAATCAAAATAGATGTTTTAAGGAAACTCAACAAACTTCAAGAATATACAGAGTATCAATTTGGAAATTAATCAGAGATATTTAACAAAAAGATTGACATTTTTAAAATCAAGCAAAAATCTTGGAGCTAAAAATACAATGATGGAAATAAAAAATGCAATAGAAAAACATCAATAGCTGAATTAATCAAATAGAAGAAAGAATCAGTAAACTAAAAGACAAACTATTTCAAAACACAGTCAGAGGCAAAAAAGAAAAAAAAGTAGTGAGCAAACTTATACTATCTATGGGACAACATCAAAAGAGTAAATATTCAGATTACTGGAGCTAAAGAGGTAACAGAAAAAGACAAATAGATAGCTTATTCAAAGAAATAATAACAGAAAACTTTTCAAACCTGGTGAAATGTGTAAATATCTAGGTATGGGAAGGTCAAAGATCACCAATCAGATTCAACCAAATAGAAATACCCAAAGATATACTATAATCAAACTCACAAATGTCAAAGACAAAGAAAGAACCCTGAAAGCTGCAAGAGAAAAGGATCAGATAACATACAAGTCAACTTCTCATAGAAATCTTGCAGGCTAGGATGGAGTGAGATAATATAATCAGAGCAGTAAAGAAAAAGTGTTGGACATCAAGAATATTGTACCCAGCATAACTATCCTTCAGAAATAAAGGATATAAAAAGACCTTCCCAGACAAACAAAAGCTAACATAATTTATTGCTTTCAGACATGTAATACAAGAACTACTAAAGGAATTTCCTCAGACCTAAAGAAAGAATGTGAATGTGATTGTTATACTAATATTGTCATCACAGTGTTTAAATAAATTACATCTTTAGCAAGAAGACTGAGAGACAAGACATTTAAACATTATCACAGGTAAAATATTTTTTAAGAGATAGGCTTTCTACAAATTTTGAACTACTGGGATAGAAGGGAGTTAATATACAGTTTATTTTTTTACTGTGTTTCTTTTTTGTGATGTAATTTGAGATGGCATCAGTTTTAAATACTTGTTATAACTCTATAATGTTTTGTTTAAGCATCATGGTAAATGAAAAACAGTAGAGGTAGCTATACTTAAATAAAATAGTCTTTGCATTAAAAAAACTGTATACAAAGACAAAAAACAGTAATTACATAGTTAACAAGGGGTAGATTCACCAATAGGATATAACAGTAGTAATTATATATACACCCAACAATGGAGCAACCAAATATATAAATCAAATATTAATGGATCTAAAGGGAGAAATAGACTGCAATACAATAACAGTAGGAAAATTTACCATCTCATTTTAGGTGATGGACACATTATCCAGGCAGACAATCAACAAAAACAAAAAAATCCAGGTTATCTGTACTCTAGACTAATGGGTCTAACAGATGTTTACAGAACGTTCCATGCAACTGCTACAGAATACACACTTCATCATCAGCACATGAAAACTTCTTTGGGATAGACCATATGTTAGTTCACAAAACAACTCTCAACAAATTCAAAAGGAGCAGAAACCATATCAAGTATCTTTTTGACTACAATGGAATAAAACTAAAAATTAATAAAAGACGAGCCTTAGAAAATGCCTATCACATGGAAATTAAACAACATGCTCCTGAATGACCAATAGGTCAATGAATAAATTAGGAAAAAAATTAAAAAATAGAAACAAATGAATATGAAAATATGAAAACACATGCCAGCATCTATGAGATAGAGCAGCTACAGTGGTACTAAAAAGGAATTTTGTAGCTATAAATGCCTACATTAAAAAAAATTAGACTTTAAATAAATGAGATTAAAAAATATAAAATTTCAGCAAAATGTTGATTTCTTGAAAAGATTAGCAAAATTGACTTTTAGCTACACAAATGAAGAAAAAATGAGAAAGACCCAAACAGATGAAATTAGAGAAAAAGGAAACATTACAAGTGATACTACAGATATACAAATGTTGTAGTCTCAGCAGTGCACCAAGATGGAAGGGTCTCGGCCTTGTCTGAGATAACACCCAAATTTATTTGTTTTACCTCCAAGAAGACGAAGGAGTGCAGACACAAAGGTGAGGTTACAGTGAAAGTTTAATAAGTGAAAGAAGAAAGCTCTCTGCCAGCAGAGCAGGGGGCCCAAATGGGGTGCCCCCTATAAGGCTGGGGTGTAGGATTTTTGTGGACTGGGAAGGGGAAGAAATGTGCTTAATCAGCAGGCTGTCTTGGAGAATGTGGGACTCAGCTTGGCCGGAGGCGTTGGCCCAGGACCAATCAGAAAGCTTGACTCAGATAGAGGCTGCTCAGCTTGGCCGGGGACCTATCAGGGGCTGAAGTGATGATTCATAGAGGCCTGACGTACAGTCCAAAAAAAGGGAAATAGAATGGCCACAGGAACCCACTGGAGCCCACTGTGCCCATCACCACAAAAGGAGAAGAAACTTTTTCCTGACAGCCCACTGACTATATAAAGGACAAAGGCATTTCTATGCCGGTCCTTGTTCCCTTATCTGAGTGAGCCAGAGGTCCGTGCTAGTTTTTATCCAAAATGGTGGGAGGTTTTTCTGTCTGTGCAGGCGTGGGCGTGTCTCCAAGCACAACACCCTGTAGAGTTGCCTCATTTGTGCCCGCAGCCTGAATTTTTTTTCCCAGGCTGCTTTTTATGTTATGTGGAGATGAGGCACTGACCTGTGGGCCGGCAGCTTTCAGGGGACTCTTTTGCTATCTACCTAAGGCAAGCTAAATAACTCCTTTCACAAGGACAATTAGAAACTTATGGATAATTTTACATGAGCAATTTAGAAAATTTAGAAGAAATGAATAAATTCCTACACACGTGTAATGTACCCAGATTGATTCAGGAAGAAATATTAAACCTGAACTGACCAATAATGAGTAACAAGGTTGAAGCAGTGACAAGAAGTCTCCCATCAAATAAAAGCCAAGCACCTGCTGAATTTACTACCGAATTCTACTGAACATGTAAAGAATAATTAATACCAGTTCTAGTTAAACTGTGTCAAAAATTTGAAGAGGAAGGAATACTTCCAAACTCATTCCACAAGGCCTCCATTGGCCTGATATCAAAACCTGACAAACAACAAACATAAAACAATAAACCAATATATCTGATAAACATGGATGCAAAAGTCCTCCAAAAAAATACTAGCAAATTTAATTCAATGACACATTAAAAGATCATTCATTTTGATCAAGTGGGATTCATTGCAGAGATCCAAAGGTGGCTCAACATGTGCAAATCAATAAAGGTGACATATCACATCAACAAAATCAAGGACAAAAACCAAATGATTATTTCGATTGATGCTGAAAAGCATTATATAAAATTTGATATCCCTTAATAATAAAAACTCTCAACAAACTGAGTATAGAAGGAACAGACCTCAACACAATGAAGGCTATGTATGACAAACCCAAAGCTAATATACTGAATGTGGAAAAATTGAAAGCCTTTCCACCAAAATCTGCAAGACAAGGATGTTCTCACTTTCACCATTGTTATTCAACAATGAAGTCTTGGCCAGAGCAATTAGAGAAGAAAAAGAAATAAAAGGCATCCAAATTAGAAAGCAGGAGGTTCAATTATCCTTCTTTGAATAAGATATGATCTTATATTTGGCAAAACCAAAATACTCTTAGAACTGATAAATTTAGCAATGTTGAAGGATACAAAATTAATATAAAATGTAGCATTTCTATATGCTAACAGTTATCGATCTGAAAAAAAAATCAAGAAAGGAATCATGTTTACAATAGCTACAAAAAACCCTAAGAATCAGTTCAACCAAAGAAGTGAAAGATTTTTGCAATTTATACAATTTTAAAAAATTATAAAACTTTGATGAAGGAGATTTAAGAGGGCACAAAAAATGAAAATCTATCCCATTCTCCTGAAGTGGAAGAATTAATATTGTTAAAATGTACTACCCAAAATTATCTACAAATTCAATACAATCTATATTAAAATACCAATAACATTCTTCAGGGAAATAAAGAGCAATCTTAAAATTTATATGAAACTACAAAAGACCCAACCAATATAAAAAGTAGCATTTCTATATGCTAACAGTGATCTATCTGAAAACAAGAAAGCAATTCCATTTTCAATAATTAAAAAAATCATATTGAAGAGATATGTGCACTGTTAGGTTTATTGCAGCACCATTCACAGTAGCCAAAATAGGAAATCAATCTAAGTGCCCATCAATAGACAAATGGATAAAGAAAATGTGGCATATATGCACAATGGAATATTATTCAGCCATAAAAAATATTGAAATCCTGTCATTTACAGAAACATGAGTGGAACTGGAGGTCATTACGTTAAGCAAAATAAGCCAGGCACAGAAACCGAAATATTGCATATTCTCACTCATATCTGGGAGGTAAAAAAGTAAATCTTATGGAAGTTGAGAGTACATTGGTGGTATCAGAAGCTGTTAAGGAAAAGAGGTGGGGGAGGGATATGAAGAGAATTTGGTTAATTGGTAAACAAATACAGTTAGAAAGAACAGGTTCTAATATTCTACAGTATGGTAAGGAAATCATAGTTACCAATAATTTATTATATATTTCAAAATAACAATAAATGGAAGAATTGTAAATTTTCCAACTAAAATGATAAATGTTTGAGGTAATATCCCAATGACCCTGATATGATCAATATACATTGCATATATGTATCACATGTACTGCCCAAATATTTATGACTATGCTATAGTAATAGAAAATGTGAAATACAAAAAAAAAAAACCGTCATAGGAAGTACAATAAGAAAGGACACAGACAGAGGTCCTAATACACAAACACATACACACAGACACACACACACACACAGACACACACACACATACACACACACACACACACACAGATCCTAATAATACATGCGAACCGATAGTCTTGGGTGGAGGGCACAGGGAAGCCATACATAGCCAAAATTGACTCAATGTTTTTCAAAAATATAATACAGTGCCATTAACTATAGGGACCATGTTATACAATAAAGCTCTTGAACTTATTCCTCCCGTTTAACTAATAACGATGTATCCTTTGATCAACATTTTTTCCAAACCTTTTCCTCCAATCACTCGAGCCTCTGGTAACCACTATTTTACTTTGTACTTCTATGAGATCAACTTCTCTGGATGCCACATGTAAATGAGATCATCCAATATTTGTGTTTCTGTGCCACATGTAAATGAGATCATCCAATGTTTGTGTTTCTGTGCCTGGCTAATTTCACTTATCCTAAAGCCCACCAAGTTCATCCACATTGTCTCAAATGACACAATTTATTCTTCTTTTTTTTTCCCCCATGGTGTAGTAAGATTTTATTGTGTATATATATTGCAGTTTTAATTCATTCTTTTGTTGATGGACACTTAGATTAATTTCATATTTTGGCTACTGTGAATAGTGTTGCAATGAACATGGGCATTCAGTTACCTCTTTTTGGAAACAGAGTCTCGCTCTGTTGCCCAGACTGGAGTGCAGCAGTGGAGTGATCTCGGCTCACTGCAACTGCAACTTCTGCCTCCCAGTTCAAGCGATTCTCCTGCCTCAGCCTCCTAAATAGCTGGGACTACAAGTGTGTGCCACAACACCCAGCTAACTTTTGTATTTTTAGTGGAGAGGTTTCCCCACATTGGCCAGGCTGGTCTCGAACTCCTGACCTCAAGTTATCCACCCACTTTGGCCTCCCAAAGTGCCGGGATTACAGGCATGAGCCCCCAGGGGTGCCAGGCCAGATACTGATTTTATTTATTTTGTCTGTATACCCAGTAGTGGGATTGCTGGATTATATAGTATTTCTACTTTTAATCTTTTGAGAGTAGATGTTAAGTGTTCTCAGCACACAAATAATAACCATGTGGGGTACATTTTTAATTACTAAATTTAACCATTTCACAATATACATGTACTTTAAAACATACTGTTTTATACTATAAACAAAATTTTATCTTTCAGTTAAAACAAACAAAAACAAAATAGCATAAACCTGGAAACTACACATATACCCATCATCAGTAGAATGATCAAATAAGTTGTGGTGTATTCATAAAATTGAAGACAAGAAAGTAGTAAGAATGAATAGTCTCCAAATATATACAAAACTGTGAATCAATTCCATAAATATAATGTTAAAAGAGAAGTCCACAGAAAGTACACACTGGGATTCCGTTTATATAAAGCACAAAAACAGATAAAATAAATCTGTACTGTTGGAAGTGGGATAGTAGTTGCCTGGGGGTAGTAACTGGAAAGGAACATGAATGTTGGGACATGGTCCTGGTGTGCTGGTAATGTTCTATTTCTTGATTTTGTTTCTGGTTGCACAATTGTGCTCATTTATAAAAAAATACTTATCTGTACAATTATGATATATGTGATTTATTTATATTTCAAATAAAAAAAACCCTTTTGCTTTGAAAAAAAGCCAAAATTGAACTCTCCCCCAAACTGAAGATTAATGCATTCTAGGCTAAAATATCTGTGTTTTACATCAACCCATATCTGAATTATAGAGACTGAACATGGCTACTGGAAAGAAATGGTGAAATGAGGAAAAAGAATAACCAACACTGGCAAAATTTATATGTTGGGAGCACAAACTCTGAGGCTTTTCATTAAGTTGGAGTAATGAATTTAAACTGTAGCTACTCGGTAAGATTTAAGGGGCTAAGTTTATAAACTCCTGAAAATTGTTCTCTTCTATTACACAGCATAAAATAGATTATCTTAATAATCACATCATCTCATAATCACTTACAATTTTTAAAATTCTTAAAATCTCACTTTCACGCCTTGATACACACACACATTCACACACACACGCCATATTCATTCAGGCAATCCAAGCAAATTCAAGAAAGGAATGAGCAGAAGTCATAGACAACTTGGCAAAGGGATTATATAGATTTTATGTTCATATCTTGTTTTGTTTCCTTAGTATGCATACAAGTGATCCACAAATTTAAAAGTCGCAAAAGAGTAGAGATGGAAAATAAGATTTTTCTTCTTTTCTGTGTTCAATTCCCCGTGTTGGATGTTGTATCTGTTACTGTTTCCCCTCATTATTTCACCATATTTTAGGTAGATAAAAGTCTAAATATCTCTGTTTTTTAAATACAGAAAATACTCTAGATCTTGAATGTCCCAATGTGTAAATTTTGGAGATAATGTATAGCACCTTTGTTTTTCACTTTTCCCGATATCTGTGTAACCAGTCTTGTGTCAATGGACATTTCAAATGTCCCCAATTTTTGCTATTAATATTAAAATTAATAGCAAAATTATAATAATATTAAATAATATAAATATAAAATAATATTCAAATAATAGTGAGTTATATCAAGCTAGAAGAATTTTTATCTTTCATATATTTAAAAGTATATTTTCATATAAATTTAAACCAAAGAAAAAGAAATCATTATACCAAAAAGATACCTGCGCTCATATGTTTATTGAAGTACTATTCACAATAGCAAAATATGGAATCAACCTAAGTGCTCATTAATGAATGATTGAATAAAGAACATATAGTATATGTATAAAAACAATGCCATAAAAAACAATGAATTCCTGTCTTTTGAAGCAACTTTGATGAAACTAGAGGCCATTATCTGAAGTGAAATAACTTAGAAACAGAAAGTCAAATACTGTGTGTACTCGCTTACATGTGGGAGCTAAATAATGTGTACATATGGACATAGAGAGTGGAATGATAGAGATGAGAGACATTGAATGGTGAGAGGGTGGGAGGGGTATGAGAGATAATAAATTACTTAATAGGCACAATGTACACTATTCAGGTGATGGCTACACTAAAAGCCCAGACTTCACTACTACACAATGTCCTTGTAACAAAAACCACACTTGTACCCACTAAATCTATAATTAAGAAAAATTTTTAAAAAGCTTTAAAAATATTTCAAAAATAGATACACTTAACTACATTTATAGGAAAAAAATTGTAACTCTGCTAACTTGAAAGCATCTATCCTAAACAATTTGCCTGTGCTTTTATCAATGATGGTATAGACTGAATTTTGTCCCCTAAAAATTTATATATTAATTTTTTAACACTCAACGTGATAAAATTTGAGATGAGGTCTTTTGGTGATAATTAGGTTTAGATGAGGTCATGAGGGTGCAGCCCTCATTAAAGGAGTAGTGCCTTTATGAGACAAAATCCCAGAGAGCTTGCTGTTGTGTAAAAACAAGTGAGGTACTGTAAACAGGAAAGACCTTACCAGAAAAGGCCCTGACTCAGACTCAACTCAGAATTTGAAAAAAAAAATATATATATATATATATATATATATATATATCTATTTTGGTGACACCACTTAGTGTATAGCATCTTCTTATGAGCCTGCACTGACTATTAAAAATTACCTTCTCCACTGTCTAGTGAATCTTATCCCCTATACTAATCCGAGAAATTAGTTGTGGGAATATTCCACTCAATTTTTGCAAACCCGTTTTTTTTCTCTCTACTATGTCATTCTAATCAGATTACAGATTTGGGAAACAATTTATTAACATAAAATCATTTTTGGACTCTCATTTTTCTGCTATTATTGAAAACAAAACTCACGTTAAATCAATATTCTTTTTTATTTGTCTGCTAACATTTTAAACAAATTATAGTTCAACGTATTATTTATGTGAAATACTTATATGAGGGTCATATGTTACCTGCATTTAAAACTAATGTAATGAACCTAAATCTAATTACATAAAATATGCTACATCCATTGCTAAAATACTTGAAACTTCTTTGAATATTGTAATATTTAGTCTTTGTTACAATACATTTTCATTTTCAGTCTTTGCTAAAATTAATATAATACACTTTAAAATTTTTATGAATAAACAAATATATTCCTAAATAAAGTTGTCAATTGGTATGTCAATACTTACACTTTCTACTTGACCTCATAAATAATATCTGTTTGTATCATGAATTCTGTTTCGTAAAAAGCACATATTGAGAAACTTCAGGGTTTTATTTTTAATGCCATTCAGTTTCAATAGAAAAACTATTGCCCAACATTTATTTACATAAGTCATTGTCTCCGTATTCGATCAATAAAATATCATGATATCCCTCTGGATTTCAGAACCATAACATGTGCTTATACATAATTACATATATAAATATATTATACATATTATATATGTATATATATTATTAATTTGTAGCTGTTCTCTAATAGTGAGACTATTAGTTCATTGAGGTCAGAGATAGTGTTGTCTGTGTTATACATTCTATATTCAGTTAAATTTAGTAAAAAGTTGCTTTATCTATATTTCAGTTTTAATTTGAAGGACTCATTTTTAATTATTTGCTTAATTTTTCTCTTCTTAGTCTCAAGGGATAAATTGAGGATAAAAGCTATTTTGGTCAAGACATTCTGGAATCATCTCTCCTCAGTAATAATAAGCTCCTTATATTTTAAGTTTCTGTGTTGCTTAAGTGGGTTGCCACTGAGCCTGCAGTGAGTCTCTTTTATTCTCCTTTTACCTTTTCTTAATTAGCTTTCTTAAAAGTAAAAGATATGGAAATATAGATGTCTTACCATTTCTAGGACTCTTGTATACATCCTCTCCAACTTTCAGTCCAAAACTAAAATCATATTTCAATGAAGAATTTTGTTTCAAGGGCTGGTTCTTATAGCAATATTTTGGCAGCCATTATTCCAACAGAAAAATACATATAATGTATAAAAATGATTCCATTTTGGACCATGGTGACTCCTTTGCAATGACATCTTTATTTATGGTCTTTAAAATTTTCTCCAGGAACATCTTAATGTGTCCATTTAGCACATACTTTCATACTGAAGAATATCAAGCTATTAACTGACATCTCTTTTAGACATTCGTGGTCTTTAATGATGAATTGCATGTAGGATTTTTGGTGGAATGGAAATTCTTCTTTGAATACTCTAATTTGCTAGGTCACATATTCCTACCGTTTTTTGCATTTGTTGGTGCATTGGCGGTGGGAGGACACTCAGTTGTATGTCAATTAACATTTTTTAATAAATATATTTTATAAAATATTACTGAACTTGGTATGGCTACACTGAGGGAGTATGTGTAGTAGGAGACAGCTACAGTAGTAGGCAAGCACTTTCAGAGGTTTCAGTCAAACCTCAGATTATCTCAGTACTTAATATTTGATTGAGGTGATACCAAATGAAAGAAAAAAAGTAAGCCAATAGTAGAAATTTAATTGGAAATATCATATTTTAACATTAAAAATAAACTTTAGACAGTCCACACATTACATTTTTTAAAAATACACAAAATAAATTTTAAAGTCTTAGAAAATAAATGAATAGAAAATTTGTGGGAAGCAGCTAAATTATTGCCTTGCAGGAAATTTATAATTTTAATTACATATACTAGAAAAGAAAACAAACCAATTATTTAAAGTCCCATTTCAATAAGATTAAAAACAGTGAAAAAAAAAAACAAAGAAAATAAAAGAAAATATAAATACATATGCCAAAATAAAATTAATTGGAAAACAGAAAATTCAAAGCCCAAGTTGTTTTTGAAAAAAAGTAATAAAATTGACAAAGCTTCAGCCTGATGGATTTGAAAATGTGAAAATACAAATCCTAATACCAATAATGAAAAAGATAATATAATTTTAATCCTTTCTCACATTATAAAAGATAATAGGATATTATAAAAAATTGTGAATACATATTATAACTCGAAAAAATAGATATTATTTTTTAAATAAACATCTTACCAAAACTAGCATTAGAAGAAATTTTAAAATATGAGTAATCTTATAGTTGTTGACTTTTTAACTAAATACTCTCCTGGTCAAATTAGGTGGCTCACATGTGCAATCCCAGCATTTTTTGAAGTCAAAATGGGAGGACTGCTTTACGCCAGACAGTTGAAACCAGCCTTGGCAACACAGGGAGACCCCATCTCTAGAAAAAAGAAATTATCAAGGCATGATGGCACACACCTATAGATACTTAGGAGGCCACTACACTACAGCCTGGACAACAAAGAGAAACCCTGTCTCTAAAAAATATTGATTAAAAAATTTCCCAAAAGAAAACTACAAACATTTAAAGAAAAAGTAATACCAAACTTAAACTCTTTCACAGTTTTGAGGCTAGTATAACTCTGATAGTAAGCCTGAGGCCATTACACAGAAAAGAAAATTAAAGAAAAATATACCCGTAAGCATGGATGCAAAAACTCATGAATAAAACATTAGTGAGTTGAATTTAGTCACAATAAATAGAATAAGTGGGAATTATTCCAGGAATTCTAGGCTAGCTTATTATTTAATTAATCTCTGTGATTAGACATCTAAAGAAAATAAGTTCTAAAATATATAATCACCTCAGAAGGAATAAAAGATTTGATTAAATTAAACAATTATTAAAAGGCATTCAGTAAGCTAGCGATAGAAAGAAACAATCTTAATCTAAAAAATTGCATCTACAAAAACCGATATTATACTCAACGGTGAAATATTAATTGGTTGCTTTGTGAGGTCTGGTGCCAGACAAGGATGTCTGATATATAATTAAGCATTCTGCCACTGTATTGTAGGTGATTATGAGCTATGAAATACCTTATTTAATATAGGAATTAGACCTACACAACCATGGGGGGAACTGTAGAAATGAAGGTCTTTTAAAGGTGTAGTTGGAATATTAAAGATACCAACAACCTATCAATCTGGGAAGACCTGCAAATTCAATAACCAGAGTGGAGCCAGAAAAGGGCGGCTGAAACGGTCGTTCGGAAGAAGCTGTTGCCTCTGAGTTACCATGGCTTTGTTGTGATTTAGATGTTAAATCAACCTTTCATTTCTGTGATAAATGTCACTTGTTCGTGGTACATTTTTATGTCACTGCATTTAGTTTGCTGAAATTTTGTTGGACATTTTTGTGTCTATATTAATAAGAGAACTTGGTCTGTTGTTTCTTTCTTTTCACGTTTTAAAAATCCATCTGGCTAACGACAATTTTTTAAATTTTTTTTAGTTTTGTTTTAAATTCGGGGTCCATGTGCAGGATGTGCAGGTTTGTTATATAGGTAAACATGTGTCATGGGGGTTTGTTGTACAGATTAATTTATCACCCAGTTATTAAGCTTAGTATCCATTAGTTATTTTTCCTGATCCTACCTCCTCCCACCCTTCACTCTCTGATAGGCCCCAGTGTGTCTTGCTCCTCTCTATGTGTCCAAAGACAACAATTTTTATTACTTTTTTCCAAAGCAACTTTTGTGTGGTTTTTTTTTCAGTTTCATGTGTTTTTATAAATTTATTTTGGTCCTTTTTTTCTATTTTGTTGTGCTTTTTTTAATCTATCTTATTGTGATGGGATCTTGAATAATTGATGTCTTTTCTGGTTTGGGTACCAGAGTAACGCTGACCTCACAGAATGAGTGAAGAACTGTTATCATCTCCCGTATTTTTAATTTTTTTGGAAGTGTGTTTTAAGAACTGCTGTTTCTAAAGATTTTTTTTTAAGTTTTGATATTATTTACCAGTGAAGTTCTGTGGGCCTGGGGTTTAATTTGTTGAAAATATTTTTAATTCAATCTTTACACTTAGCATACGTCTACTCAGATTTTCTATTTTTTCTTGAGTCAATTTTGGTAGTTTGTTGCTTTCTAGGAATTTGTCCATTTCATTCAATTTATCTGGTTTGTTGCAATACAATTGTTCAAATTAATCTCTGGTAAACTTTTTACTTCTGTAAGATCGATAATAGTGTATCTTATTTCCTTTTTGATTTCAGCAATTTGAATATTATATGTTTTTTTCTGTATTCAATCTTGCTAAGACTGTCAATTTTCTTGATATTACAAATAACTGAGTTTCAGTTTTCTTGATTTTGTCTATCGTTTTGCTAGTCTTCAATTCCTAATTTCCACTTTAATAGTTATTGTTGCTTTCCTTTTGGCTTAATTTTTTCATAGACTTCTTATTTAAATTTAGGCATCTATGCAGCGGTAATGTTTGAGCTGAATCTTTGTACTTTGTTGTGAGTTCAGGATGGCTGTTAATGAATGGTTTCTTTCCCTAATCTCTCTGGTAAACTAGGAAGTCTAATTTAGCTTCTTGTTCTCACTGAATTAACAGTGTCTTCTTAATTACCACCACCATCTTCGTTTTTTTTTTTTTTTTTTTACATTTTTTAAAGAGCACCCCTAGGCTTCAAATTCTTTTCACTTGTTTCTACATAAATTTATTTCTTTTGTAAACAGCACTTGATTTCTCTCTTTTTTATAGACTGCCAGTATGAGTAAAATCCCTAAGCCACTGCCCTGAAGTTGGATATGGAAGCAGTAGTCTGCTTCTCTCAGAGTGACACATCTGTTTTACAAGCAAGACACTGGTGAGGGTAGTAGATTCTTGTCAACTTGGGTTGCCTCTTTCATTGTAGAACCTCTGCTATGAGGGAACTGGGATGAGGGCAATTCAGGACCTAGCATTCTTGGCTTGCTGTGCTTCAGGTAAAGCTTCTCCCTGAAAGTAAATAATAGGTGGGAGGAAGTAGTCCCAACTTCTTAGCTGTATTCATCTGAAACATAGGTTTTTCACCACAGAGTGAGGACTTACAAAAATTGATTAGTCTGGAGTCATCTTGCATGGCAGATACAAGCGCCCTTGTCTGGAGGTGAGAAGACTGTTATGCCTCAGGTTCTTGGCAACTTTTACCTGAAATGGAGCCTCAGCACATTGGTTAGTCAGGGAAGGGGAATAAGAGCAGTTTGTAGCTCAAGTATCACAGGCTCATTGTTTTCAAAGATTTAATAGATTTTCTTGATAAATGTTTCTCCATTTGTGGTATATTTTCAGGACAATTTCCAGGGACTTCAAAAAATAATTTTTACTAGTTTTAGTTGTTTCAGTGGAATTTGAGTTCATGGAATTCTTAATTCTGGAAGCAGATGCTCTACCACCTAGTATTTTAATTGCTTATTTTCTCATGTGATTTTTTTTTTAGGATGGATTATAAGGTTTTTGGGGGGACAACCAGTAGCTCCCCTTTGAATTACAAAATTTGTCGTATGAAAACTCTATATTAACATCTATGAAAAGAATTAATTAATTCTAAGCAACGTGCTAATTTCTTTTTAGTTAGTACTGTGTAACAGTTTTGGCTTATTAGAGTAAGAAGCTTTGTGTGAGTATTTGTGTGTAAAAAGTAAGAAATATGTGTTACTTCAGCCATTTACACATAAGATTTACATAAGTATAGAACACTTCATTATAAGATGTTTACAATTATTTGATCTCCGTATGAGAGGAAAAGTATTTGAGAAACTGAATTTTCTTCATGTTTTAAATTAACTTAGTTTTATGAATCAAAACTAGAATATCCCAAAATGAAAAAGTGTTAGGATTTTCTCCATCTTTTGAAAAGAATTTCAGTTTTTCCTAGGTTTTGCTATTATATGATTTGTGAATCTAGATTTTCAGCATTATTGTAAGCATTTTTTTTTTCTTTTTTTCTGTCTCTTCATGGGTAATATGGTGAGAAGTTTTGAGTTTCTGGCTGAAAGCTAATGGGTATATTCTATTTTGAACCAAAAACTCAAGTTTTTATAACCATGACATGGTAAAATTATGTATGAATGAATTTACACAAAAGTTATATCCCTGGGAAGTGGACATTATTTATGATAGCTGGGAATACAAAAAAAAAGTTAGAATAAAATCATGAAAAACACAATAATGGGATGGAAGTGCCAAGAAATGTGAATGAAATTCATCAATGTGCCTCAATGTTTGGCAGTGGTAAAATAAATAAATTGTGGTATAATTGTACACTGGGATACTATCAATAATAGGTATGAACAAAATACAGCTGTGTGCGATAACATTGGATGCGTCTCATGTACATAAATTTGAGCAAGAGAGTCAAAAGTAAAATAAATGCATACAGCATGTTTCAATTAATAACATTTTCAAAACAAGGCAAAACTAAACTGTGTGATCTGGAAAGACATTGATACATTATATAAGTAAAAATAAAACTAAAGGAATGATTTCGGATGACCTGGAATGGTGGTCACATCTAGGTAGCAGAGAAGTTATACAATATTCAAGAGAATCAAAGCGTTTCATTACAAAATTTTGTTGTGTTCTCGTATCTATATTTGCTTTATACAATCTTAGTATTTTATTTTGATAATATATTTATTCTTTTAAAAATGTGTTGAAAATGTTTAAAAGAGGAAGTTAAGTCTAACCTTGGAGCCATTTGCAAGAATGCAACCCTGTGAAACTTCAGGACTAATAACATTTTGACACACTACCAGACATTTCTGGATGCAAACAAGGGGGGTGCCAATTCACACTGTGCGTCTGCTTGATTCCCCACTGTGTTAGGTCTTCATTTCATGCCCCATGTGTATTTACAAATACAGTTTTGTTTTTGTAAGTACAATATGGTCTCCATGGTTTTATGCACTGAAGTTAGATCTGTCTTTAATTGTTTTATTTCCTCAGAAATCCATCTGTTTTATGAAATGACGCCACAGTAGTAAAGCATGCATACATGAGAGCTTAACTAGGTAGGCTGTTTGTTTTATAACCATGCTCCCAGGTTGTTCTTGAGAGAATACACCGACCTCTTAAAAATCATTTTCAGAATATTCAATTAACTCAAGAGGCATGACTTTTATTTCTCTTTCTATGTGTGTGTGTATTTCATTTTTCACTGCTTTTATGGCATTGTAATGTCCCCCAACCTAGGGATATGTCATTTTTGTGTGTGTGCGTGTATGTGTGTATTTTAAAATTTATAGTACAATGCCTTGATAATTACAGGGACCTAAGACATGTTGCTTGAATCTTTAGAGACAAAATTAAATAAAAATGCAGAGAGCCATTCACAAAATTCTCTTAGTCTTCCTCTCAAATAATTATTTATCTTCCTAACATAGAGATAAAAAATTTATTTGTGGGCCACAATTGCCTAGAGCAGTTCTAAGTACAAATATATGCTACATATATAATTTTAAAAGTTATTATAGCTACATTTAAAATATTAAAAGGAAACTGGTTCAATTAATTTTAATAACATCATTTGACCTGATATATTCAAATATCATTTTAACAAATCAATATAAAAATTTTAGTGATTTTATATTTTGTATCAAATATTTGAAATCAATGTGCTTTACACCTACATCTCATCTCAATTTGAACACTAAGTTAAACTAACTTTTGCTTTAACTCAGTACTATTAATATTGAATTCCAAAGAGTATTCCAGGAACTGAAAAATAAAGCTAGGTTAATCAACATAAAAAAGCATTTTTGGTGTTTTTTTATTTTAGACTTGCAGCTGATTCATATAATTCTACTGATTACATTAAACATTTTACTGCTTTATCTTCTGGATAATATGCAAAAGTTTTATTATTGATTTGTATTATGAACAGTTTTCATGTCAATAACTTTCTATACTTGTCTAGCTAGGTCAGACACAAGATTACCTTTCCTTAGAGATTCAAATTTAGCTTGCTCATATGCAATGTGACAGTAGTGAGAAAAAATGAACTCCATTTAAATTAACTTCTTTTCTTTTATTATAGTTCACCAACATTCTTTGAATTTCAACAAAATTTTAAATTACAGTTAGTACAGCAAATCTTTATAAAACTTTTATACCTCAACAAAATATTTTCAAAGTTTTTTCTATTTGTTTCTAATTTCATAAACTAGATATGATACCTTGCAATTACATGTCCATATTGAAGAATTTAAACAATGATATTCATGCCCCTTTTTAAACGTGTTCTTTTTATTCTTTTTCTCATAATTTTCTAACAAAACTTATACCTGAAATAATATTTTTAAACATCTCTACATCTGTGATGGTCTTTTTGGCTTTCCAGCTTAGGTAAATCTCTAGTTATTTGATCAAACAATAATCTAGTTGCAGGAGGGATATCTTGCAGATGTAATTAAGGTCATAAATCAGCTGCTTTTAACTAGGGAAAATTATCCTGGTTAATCTTGGTGGACCTGAATAAATCGGTCAGAAGTTCTTAAAAACATGACAACAGTTTCCCTGAGAGAGATAGAGAAAGAAAGACAAGACAAAAAAACTGCCTACAGACAGCAGTTTTGGCTTGTGCTAATTACTATCTGTAGGTTCCAGCTTGCTGGTCACCTTCCTTTACTGATGGCCTGCCCCACAATCACATAAGGAAATAACACAATTGTTTATTCTCTCTCTTTCTCTCAACATACACACACACCCTACTGGTTCTCTTTCTCTGGTTGAACTCTGACCAATATACCATCTAAAAATTCTTTCATTTTTTTTCAAGAATCCAAAATAATTTGTAGCTGACCAATGCTAGAAGCTTAGCTCTTGTCAACAATCGTTTTACATTGTTTGATGGATATTCAATTCTGATTTATTTTTCTTTTCTTTTTTTTTTTAGACAGAGTCTCACTCTGTCGCCAGGCTGGAGTGCAGTGGCTCAATCTCGGCTCACTGCAACCTCTGCCTCCTGGGTTCAAGCGATTCTCCTGCCTCAGACTCCCAGGTAGCTGGGAGTACAGGCGTGCACCACTACACCCGGCTAATTTTTGTATTTTTGGTAGAGACGAGGTTTCACCATGGTGGCCAGGATGGTCTTGATCTCCTGACCTCGTGATCCTCCCGCCTGAGACTCCCAAAGTGCTGGGATTACAGGTTGTCAGCGCTTTTTGTCTATTAAGAGGAATGTTTTATCAAAATCACTGTGTATTTTCTAAAATTTTGTTATTATTTTCACTCTGTTATACATTTCAAATTTGTCTGTAATAATCATAAAGCACTTTTGTTTTTCTCCACTCTCACTAATTTCAATTGCCATTCATAGCAAATTTGTACTTACCTTCTATTGCATTTTCTCTTTGTCTTTCAATCTTAACAGTAGCTATGGCAGCATCACATGGTTCTGCATCCTGCAACTGGTCTATTTTGTTAAACTAAAAAAATGGCTTAAATATACTTTTAATTTTACTGGTAATTATGATTTACATAAGTATCATTGCAATTCATATTATGTGCATAAAATGTTCGAATAAACAAATTACAATGGCATATTACTGCATGCAAAAACATCACTTGAAGTGAACCAAATCATTTACAGTTACTAGTTTTGTGATACGTTTATATGTAATAATAAAAACAATGCATGTTCACTATAATACCACAATAATATCTCACATGATTCAACAGTTAAGGTGAATGTATTTTTAAACAAAATGAGTTAGGTTTAATTTTTAAAAATACATTTTTTCAGTTTTTAAATTTAAATAAATTAAATTATTAATTATGTGCCTTCATCACAATAACTGCTTTGCAAGTATTTAATAGACATATATAGTTACTTGCTAGCGTACTAAAAAGCACTGACCTAGGGAATACAATTCACCTGTTATCACAATGCTGAGTAATTTAACAACTGATTAATTTGATCTTGCAACTTTTTTTTACAACAACTGCAAGTACTATTAAATATAAAATATAAAATCAGACTTCCCAGGACCAAATCCAATCTTCAACTTTTAGGCAAATTCATAAAAAATTATAACCAATGCTTCTGCTACTATTAATGCGCTGACTCATTAGAAGAAGTCAATACAAAAAAGATGTGTTGTAAATATTATATGGGAAAGAACAAATGCCACTAATATAGAAAAAAACTATTGCTCAATAAACAAGTGCTTTAAATGAGAAATCAATAAAGTGATATCAATAATTGTTAATTTTTATTTTATTTCAGACCTAGTTAGAATCATAACAGAGTTTATTCTCTGATAGAAATTGGTAATCTAATTTAAAATCAATTTAGGGATCAAAAGAAACAGTTAAGAAATACAAGGACAGTTTGGAAGAAGGAGATAATAATGATCCACAATAAAAATATATCATTTCGATAAAATGAGAAAATTATATAGTAATGGAATAAAAATGGTTCATTAGATTAATGAACTAGCTCATACATACTGAATTGGATACATGTATGTGTTCAAATTTAGCATATGATCAAGGTAGCCAATAAAATCAATGAGGAAAATATGTATAATGAGAAGGAGTCATTATATTGTAGCAGTTGACTATTTTATTGAGGTTTCTGGGGGAACAATTCAGATTTCTGCCTCATTCCATTACAGACATAAATTTCAAACCAAATAACAAAAAAAATTTAAGCAACAAATGGATGAAAGTATCACATTATGGAAAACTATGTTTAAAGTCTTACAGCAGGCTATTATTTCTTAAAAAACTGAGAAGATATGCATTATTCGTATACTGACAGTAGAAAATTTTATGGGTTTAAAGTATAAAGTTTAATAACAGAATTTGCTTGTAAAATTATTCATATTAACATATTGATAATAACATATAGACATATAAGCTAATGGACAATGTTCAGATTGACAGCCAAGTAAATTCAGATACTTAAGAAATGAAAATGTTGAATTTCTGTGATGAGCAAATAAATCTATATTAAAATAATTATATAATATATACAGATTCACAAATAATTTAAATTTATCAATATTATTTCTGGAAAAAATGATGTGATCCTACATTGTTTTAGAAAGCAAAAATGGGAATAGGCCTTTGGAAGGCAATTTGGCAGTTTAGATTGAATTTTTATAGGCATAAACTTTCAAGACAAATTTAACTCTTCAATAGCAGCTAAATAACCTCTCATGTAAATGAAGAAAAAATGTAATTATGTTTTTAAGAGCAAAAACTAAGAAAATAAATTAATCATTTATCAATATATAATTTTTAGGCAGTTGTATCATATGGGATACTAAAGAGTAGTTAAATAAAATGATGTAGAGCTACCTGTGTTGACATTAATATGAAAATATTCACAAGCCACATTTTCTAAACATTTTATATGAGTATTATAAATATTCTTTTATATTATTAATGTAAAACTGTTCCATTTGCATATATATATTTCAGTGTAAGTACTCAGAAAATGATTTGGGAGAAGAAAAACTGAATTGCAAAGAACAGTTTTATAATTCAAGGCATATATCAATTGAATATATTGATTTATGTGTATTTAGAGAAGAAACAAAAATGTCGGTATGCAGAAGAATCTATATTTCTTTCAATCAGCTCTTCTTGAGATATAGGAGTCTTTGAAGGCTCAGAATATCAGGCACAGTCACCAGAAAAGCAAGAGAAGCATTATTTGAAGTGTTATGTCATCCTGAATTCAAATGATAATGGAATGCATTTTCCCATAGAAACATTATTAAATATTGTTCTCATGAAAATCACCTAAGTTAATGCATAATAGGTAGAGAGATGAATATGTGATCAATAAGTGATAGATAGCTAGGTAGGATGGATATGATTGTACTTTTATTTCATGCATGAAATTTTCTCTTTAAATACTTATTGCAAATTTAAAATAACACTTGAAATTCACTGAATTTTAAGTTAGGGAAAGTATGTGGATGTTAAAATATATTTTTCTATTTGAAGGCTGAGGGCTATTTGAAGGGCGTGAAAATCAGCCAGCATTTATAGAAGTTCACTAAGTGGTTGTACCTTAGTTAACATTTTAGTTCTTGTTTATAACATGTATTTACATACCTCATTACTGTTGAGCTCACTAGAACTTTATAATATTAATGTAGTTTGTTTCAGTAGGCCAAAGTGAGAAACTCCAATTTTTCTATAAATTTTTAATTAATTTGGAAGTCTTAAGTTTTCACAGTGAGGCCAACAGATATAAATTAAATATTTAAAATAGTAGAATGAGAATAGAAATATGACCAAAAATCCTATGCCCACAAATTTTAACTATAGTTCTCAAAAAGCACCTGAAACTTTTTTTTAAATAGAGGAGTGACTTTTAAACAGAGCTGCACATTAATATCAGCTATGAAATTACAAATTCCCCCTCTCATCTCTACATTTAGTGGATTCAGAAAGGAGACTGGATATGTATAATTATGGAGATTTATATATTTATGATGCACTCATGCATTTAGAAAAAGGCATTGTGCATACAAATGAGTGTTAAGACAAACTATGTTTAAATAATGATGATACTTTATCCCTAATGTTAATAGCATAATCAGTACTAATTTAACAGTTATGATGCTATAGTATAGTGTCAGTCAACTTTGTCAATAATAATAATTGCTTAATGTTTACAGCAAAATATTGGTAAAATGTATTTGTTCTACTCATTAGTGAACTGTTTTCGGAAATTTACTTATATTTTCCATTTACATATTTTCATAAAGCTTATGTATTAATTGGTTCAATACAAAAATTTGAATGCTATGTTCCTTCTATTATGTGTTGATTGCAGCAATTTAAGACAGTATGACCCCTGCCCTCAAAGAAAGCATATTTAATAAAAACAGACACAACAAAATAATAAGACATCAATTACTTATATATACTAATGAAAAACCTATAAGGGAAATTCTAGGCTCCTAAGTCAATTTAATAGATTGATATAATTTAGGCTAAAGAATCCCAGACTTTTTCATTGTGAAGTAATATTTTAATTTAACTCTGAAGTATAAATAAAATATAACCTTTGGTGAAGGAGTGGTCACGTACTCTTGTGTTCTCAGAAAGATGTTGTGTAAGTGTTATAGGACTTCCCTGTCTACAATTGAGCAAACAAACCAGTTTCTGTTGTTAATGCCAAGATAAGCTTTGACCAGACACCCTCCCCCTTCCCCACTATTGGCCATTTGAAAGAAACATCTGACAGAGACTCAGAGCTCATCTGCCCTGGCCAATTAGAACTCAATGGTATCAACTCATTAGAGCTCAGGTGTACCAACCAATCAGAACTAACTAAGTTTCAATCCTTCATTTGCATTAATGGGCCTGATTAGGAACTTGGGCAGGAACCTTTGCCATAAAACCTGCATCATTTTTTTGATCCCTGGAACACAGCTTTGTTTAGAACAGAAGGCTGTCTATCCCTGGTTTGCAAACTACTCACAGGAATAAAATTTTCCTCCAAATTTATTTTCAAAAACCTTTTCTTCACAATCAACAAATATGGAAATAAATAAGAAAGGAAGGAAGGGAGGCAGAGAGGGAAGGAAGAAGGAAGGAAAGAAAAAAGGAAGGGAGGGAGGATAGGAGGGAGGAAGAAATAGGGGAAATTTTTTTTTAATATACAGGAAAAAGGGCTGTCATCCAAAATTATAATGTGTTATTTGTATATGTCACATAATGAAAAAGTAGATAAAAGTGAAAGAGATACTGAGATGGGACACATACTTTTGCAGATCTTAAGCTGTAAATCCAATCACTGTATAATTAAATATCTTCCCAAAGATTATTGGTTAGAACAGTAAAATGAGGGTCCTAGATAAAGTCTAATGCAAAGGTCTAGTTTTACATGAGTACATGGCTAGGAAGGAGAGATAGTAAACCATGTTGATAGCCGATTCAGACTTCCAGACTTTCTTAAACTGAAAAAAGAAGCGAGGAGGCACCAAGGGTCAGATAATGACATCAAATGCCTCTGGGTACAAGAGCTTTTCCAGCTGTGCTGAATACTGGGGCACTAAAAATTAAATGAAGATGTCTTTGTAGGACAAAGGAAATCATATTTAGTGAGAGGTTGTTGGATACAACAAATATGAATTGAAACTGTGATTTATCCTCCCACTCTTCGTCATAGTAGATTTCAGGATAATTGCTCCCATTTAAAAAGTCGGTAATAATGACAAAAGAACTTCAGAAAGTGTATGCATTAATGTTGGAGGGAAAAAGGTAAGAACAAGCACTTCAAATGACAGGTGAAAAATAAATTTCTCAAGATGAATTTCAGTGAAATAGGAGCAGTGTTCAAAGAAAATATCTCCATAATTTGAAATAAATTTTAGGCTTTAAAAATATTTCAAAGAAGAGTACATAAACTCAAAATGAGATCCTGAGGGGAAAAAAACAGAGATTAAAAAATGCAATGGTTAAAATATAAACTTGATATGAAAATAAAAATGCAGTTAAGTGTTGAATGGTAGATTAGAGGCAATAAAGCACATATGACTATAATAAGTACAGCCTAGTGCATTATGGAAAAGACAGAGGAAATCATGAGATTTTAAGTGGGAGAGGAAAGACCCAAATAATAATTATGGGGTAGATCATAGATATTGAGGACTATTGGATATAAAATAAATGTGAACCTGCAGCTCTGGAAGAGGAAAGGAACGATAACAGAAAATGATACCTATGTTTAAAGATATAATACAATAATGTTAGAGAGAATGATTAAGATCCTCCAAAAATCCTCTTCTCAATAAAAGCAAGGAAAACTGGCAAAACTCTCATAATGAAGTTTTCAAAATTCAGGAAGTTAATTAAAATTTGCAATAACCTTGAGTGTGTTTATTCAAGAAAATGGCTAACTTGTAAAAATAGTGAGGTCTGTGGCATTGCAACTTTTTTATGCCATCTCCTCTGTCCTCCCTTCTGGGATAACTTTGAAAACCAACAGCCCACAATAATGATAGCATCCAGGAAGCTTATGTAGGAAATAGAAAATGGTTGGAGCTCCTTTAAAGCTGCATTCTCAGAGAGTGGTCATTATTTGAGCTGTCTGTCACTTCCTTGGATAACTCCACAAACCAGGCTTGTGATTATTTGACCTGACTCTGTCATAATTGAGTGTGAACAAGTAATCTTTACCTAAGGTGTGTTTGCTGAAAACAAGCAGTGGCAATTGGATAAACTGTGGCTGCCTGAGATGGAGATAAAAGTTGGGGTAAATTTCAGGCTGACAGATATTTAAAATAAAAAACTGGGGAAGGAGCTGTCCATAGGGTGGTTGAAAAGCTTCAACATATTCCTGGAAATCTAAAGGGCCACATGTGCAAGTCTGTGTGCATGTGCAGTCATGTGGCTTAATGTAAGTAAGAAGTAAAATGTAACAAGAGCTGTAAATTGCTTGCCTAAACATTGACAATGTGTCCCCAAATGCATAGAATCCCTTGGCAAATGCTAAAAGACATATTTATACCAGGCATTTAAGGTAGTATCTATTAAATCATTAGCTGATGACAAAGCTGAGATGAAACTTCAGTAGCTACATGCAACAAAGAATACAGACTTGACAAAATTAATTCAAGAAATAAATGAAAAAAAACAGCAAGAACAAAAAAAAAATTACTACGGATAGAAGAGAATCTGATTACAAAATTTGCCATTATATATTACTCAATATTTTAAATGTTTAACGAAAGACGTATGAGACATGCAAATAAATAAGAAATATGGCTCATATGCAGGAAAAAATAAGATAAATAGAAACCGCACTACAGAAAGCAAAAATATTGGAATTATAGAGAAAACATAAAGTTGGCTATCTAAAGAATGTTCAAAGAACTAAAAAAAATCTTGTCTAAAGAACTATTGGAAATATGAGAATAATACCTCATCAAATAAAGGAAAATATCAAGAAAGATATATATTTAAAAGTTTATAATATAGTCTATAGGGTGAAAACACACAATAATTAAAATAAAACAAATTCACAGGGTGGACTCAATAGAATATTTGAGCTTTCAGAAGAAAGAATGCTTGACCTTGAAGATAGGTCAATTTATACTAACTAGTCTGAGGTACTGAGAGAGAAAAGAATGAAAAAAAGTCTCAGAGACCTGTGAGATACCATCATACATATATATACATAATGAGAGTCACAGAAGGAGAAAGAGAAGGAGCAGAAGGAGCAGAGAGAAGAGAGGAGGAAAAGGGGTAGAAAGAATATTTTAAAAATTAATGTCTGAAAACTTCCCAAATTTTGATAAAAATTGTTGATCTACATGTCCAGAAACTCAGTAAAACCCAAAAGGAATAAACTCAAAAACCCAGACATAGACATATTATAAACTATCAAAAGCCAAAGTTGGAAAGAACCTTTTTTAATTTATATCATTTTTATTCAAACATTTTCATTATATATAAATACATATAATTATTCCATGTTTAAAATTTTCAACAAAAACATGATACATGGCAAAAAAATTTTTAAAAATGTCTTATATACAGGAAAAAGTAAGGTGTATAGAAACTGCTCTACAGGAAGCACAAATTTTGGACTTACAGCAAATAACACGAAGTTGGCAGTTTAAAGTATGTTCAAAGAATTGAAGAAAATCTTGTCTAAAGAATATGAGAATTTATATTCTATAATATATAAATATAATACATATTATATATTAAAATATATTTTATATGATATATAATGAAAATTGTACCTGTATATTAATATATAAGTAATATATAATGTATTATATTATGTATATTTATATAGATATAATTCTCATAATTTTTTAGACAAGATTTCATATATGCATTCCAAAATTTTGTGTATACATTCAAATTGTATATATATATCAAAACATCACATTGTACCTATAGGTACAGTATAACAATATGTACCCATAGGTACAATGTGATGTTTTGATATATGTACTCAATTTGAAATGATTAAATCAAAAAATTACCATATCTATCACCTCACTCATCCTTTTTTTTTTTGAGACATTTGAAATTTGCTGTCAGCAATTTTGAAATATTAGATACATTATTATTAACTGTGGTCACCTTGCTGTGTGGTAGATTTCAAAAACTCCTTTCATCTGTTGAATTAAAACATTATGTCCTTTGACAAACATTTCTTCTGCCAACCCTTGGCCTCTGGTAACCAACATTCTCCTTCCTACTTTGATGAGTGTGACTTTTTTAGATTCACCATAAAAAGGAAATCATGCAATATTTGACATTTTGTGCCTGGCTTACATCACTCAGCAAAATGTCTTCCAAGTTTATTTATCTTATTGCCAAGGACAGCATTGTCTTTTTTATTTTTTAAGGCTGAATGGCTTTCCATTGTGCTTGTATCTAATATTTTCTTTATCTCTTCATCTGCGTAGACCCTTAGGTTTATTCTACATCTTGGCTATTGTGAATAACACTTCAGTGAATATGAATGCAGACATGTCTTCAGTATATTGATTTCAGTTCCATTAGATATATACCCAGAAGTAGGATTGCTAGATCACATGGTAGTTCTCTTGTTCCTCTAGCTGTCTATAATTTCTACAAGACGTTGAGACAACTTTATACCATTTTTCATGGCTGTACTATCTTACATTTCCACTAACAGTGTTCAAAGATTCTGTTTTCTCCACATCATTACCAACATTTTTTAGTTCATCTTTTTTATCATAGTCATTCTAATAGGTGTAAAGTAATATCTCATTGTAGATTTAATTTTAATTTACCTAAAAATTAGAGATATTCAACAAATTTTTATGACCGTTGGCCATTTGTATATCTTTTCTTAAGAAACATCTGTTCAGGCTCTTTTGCTCATTTTTTAGTTGGTTATTTTTCTTATTATTGAGTTGTTTGAGTTCCTTATGTATTTAGGATATTAATCCCTTATCAAATGTATGGTTCTAAAATATTTTCTTCCACTCTGTGGGTTATGTATTCACTCTGTTGTTTCCTTTGCTATGAAAAAGTTGTTTTTAGTTTGATGCAATCATTTTATGTATTTTTACTGTTGTTACCTGAGCTTTCAAGGTCATATCCAAAAAGTTACTGACCAAAACAATGACATGAAACATTTTTCTATGTTTTCTTTTAGTAGTTTTATTTATTTCTGGGTTTTACTTTAAATCCCTAAACCATTTTGTATTTATTTTTGTATATGATGTGGGATGAGAATACAGTTTCATTCTTCTGCTTATGAATATCCACTTTTCCCAATAGTGTCTATTGAAGAGACTATCCTTTTCCCATTGTGTATTTCTGGGATTTTTGCTGCCACTCAAATAACCATAAAGGTGTGAGTTTATTTATGGGCTTCCCACTCTATTCCATCAGTCCATGGGTCTATTTCTATGCCAGTACTATCATCTTTTGATCACAATTGTTTTAAAGTATGTTTGTAATCATGGAGTTTGATATGTTCAGTTTTTTTCTTTTTGCTTAACATTGCTTTGACTATTCGGGATCTTTTGTGGTTCCATATGTAATTTAGAATTTTTTTCTATTTCTGTAAGAATTACCATTGGGATTGTGTAGGGATTCATTGCATCTATAGATTTCTTCAAATAGTATGGACACTGTCAAAATTAATTATTCCAATCCATAAACATAAGTTATCTTTCTATTTATTTGTGTTGTCATCAATTTATTTCATCAGTGTTTTATACTTTTCAGTATACAGATCTTTCACCTCTTTGGTTAAATTTATGCCTAAGTATTTTTGTTCCTGCTGCTACTGTAAATGGGATTGTGTCCTCAATTTCTCTTTCAGAGTTCATTGTTAGTGCATATAAATGCTACTGATTGCTGCATGTTGATTTTGTATCATGCAAATTTACTGTATTCATTTATTAGTTTTAATTTTTTGGTGGGATCCTTAAGGTTTTTGAGCCAATTTCACCTTGTCCTTTCCTATTAGGATGCATTTTATTTCTTTCTCTTGCCTAATTGCTCTGTCTAGTACTTCCAGTACTATGTTGAGAAGAAACAGTGAGAATGGGCATCCTCATTTTGTTTTTTATAATGAAGGAAAAGATTTCAACTTTTAACCATTGATTTATAATGTTAGCTGTCAGCTTATCATATGTGGCGTTTATTGTGTTGAGGTGCATTCCCTCTGTAACTAATCTGTTGAGAGACTTTACCAAGAACAGTTGCGGAATTTTGTCAAATGCTTTTTTTTTGCACTTATTAAGATGATTATGTATTTTTGGTCATTTATTCTGTTAATGTGGTGTGCCACATTTACTGATTTGCATACGTTGAACCATTCTTGCACCTCAGAGATAAATCCCACTTGCTCATAGTGCATAATTCTTTCAATGGGTTGTTGAATTAGGTTTGCTCATATTTTGTTGAGTATATTTGCATCTATGTTCATTAGTGATAATGGCCTGTAATTTTCATGTCTTGTAGTGTCCTTGTCTGTCTTTGGTATGTGAGTAATACATGCCTTAAAAAATGAGTTTGGAAGTATTCCATCTACTTGAAATTTTAGAAAGAGTTTGAGAAAGATTATATTAGCTTTTCTTAAATGTTTGGTAAAATTTAGCAGAGAAGCCATTATGTCTCAGGCCGTTCATTGATGGGGGACCTCTTATTACTGGCTCAATCTCCTTACCCATTATTGGTCTATCCAGATTTTTAATTTTTTTCATGATTTAGTCTTGGTAAGCTGTATGTAATCAGAAATTTATATCTATCTTCTAGGTTATCCAGGTTGTTGGTATGTAATTATTCCTGGTAGTTTATTCGATTTTTTGTGTTTCTATCATATCAGTTGTAATTTTTCTTTATTTCTGATTTTATCTATTTTTTCTCAATTGTTCTTTTGAAGAGTGTTTCAATTTTATCTTTTCAAAAAAACTCTTAGTTTTGTTGATTTTTAAAATTATTTTCCTAGTTTCTAAATTATTCATTTTTGGTCTTTGTTATTTACTTCCTTCTAACGTTGGTCTTAGTTTGTTTTTCCTTCATTTCTCAGATATATAATGTTAGATTGTTTACTTAAGATCCTTCTTTTTCACTGATATAGGCTTTTTTTGCTATAAGTTTCACTCTTAGAGCTGCTTTTGCTGCATCTCATATGTTTTGATATGCTGTATTACCATTTTCAATTGTCTCAAGGTATTCTTTGATTTTCCTTTTAATTTATTTCATAGACTACTGGTTGTTTAGGAGCATGTTGTTTAATTTCAACATATTTTTAAAATTTTCAGGATAACTTCCATTGTTGATTTCTAGTTTCTTGTTATTGTGATTTAAAAAAAAAATGATATAATTTAAATCTTCCAGAGAGAGAATCTTTTTTTTTTTTTTTTGAGATGGAGCAGAGAGAGAATCTGAAAAGCAGCAAGATAAAATAATCTTTTTAAATATATAATGGGTTAAAAATAAGATGAACAGCCAATTTCTAATTGAAAACCATGAAGAAGAGAAGGCAGTCACATGACGTACTCAAAGTGCTGAGGAAACAGCTGTAGACCAAGAATTTGATATGCACCAAAACAAACTTTCAAAATTAAAGGATACATTAAGTCAATCCCAGAAAAACAAAAACAGAGATGATCTGCTGCTACCAGAAAAGCCTTACAAGACATAGTAATGGAAGTCCTCCAGGCTGAAATGAAAGGACACCAAACAAACTCAAAATTACATGAAGAAATGTAGAGCACAAGTTAAAGGTAACTGCATACATAAAGTATAATATAATACTGTTTTTTGTTTGTTTGTAACTCTTTTCTATCCCACCTATGTTAAAAGACCTGTGCATAAAGCAATGGCTTGATTGTAAAAATGTATTGCTGAACATGTAAAGTATTAAGATGTATTTTATGACAATAACAGCACAAAGAAGAGGGGAAAATGAGCTATATAGGAGCAAAGCATATTTATATTATTGAAATTTAATTGCAATATATCTAAACTAAATTTCTACAAGATAAAATATGAATTCTAATAGAAATACTACGATACACTATGGAAACACAAAAATATTTTTAAAAATTGCCAAGAAATTGAAATGACACACTGTAAAATATCTACACCAAAAAAAGAAGGTGGTGGCCGGGCATGGTGGCCCATGCCTGTAATCCCAGCACTTTGGGAGGCGGAGTGTGGTGGATCATTTGAGGTCAGGAGTTTAAGACCAGTCTCGCCAGCATGGTGGGACCCCATCTCTGCTAAAAATGCAAAAGTTAGCCAGGTGGTAGTGGTACACGCCTGTAATCCCAGCTACTGAGGAGGCTGAGGCAGGAGAATCACTTGAACCTGAGCAGTGGAAGTTGCAGTGAGCCAATATCATGTTTCAATCTGGGAGACAGAGTGAGACCGTCTAAAAAAAAAAAAAAAAAGAAGGAAAGAAAAAGAAAAAAAAGAAGGTGGTATTACTGTAAGAACAAAAAATACAGAAGACAGGAAGAAAAGAAATAGTATAGTGACAGAAGTGAACTTCACCTTATATCAAATGCAAATGGAGTAAACACTCTGAAAAAGGCAGAGATTGACTGACTGAGTTTAAATAATGATTCAACTATATGACTATATTCTGCCAGTAAAAAAACACATTTTAGGTTCAAAGACACAAACAGATTGAAAATAAAGTATAGAAAAAGATATAAAGTGCAAACCATAAACCCTCAAAAAAGCCTGAGTAGCTATGTTAATTTAATATCAGACAAAATAGACACTGAAACAAAAATCATTACTGTAAGATAAAAGGATATTTTTTAAACGGTAAAAGTACAAATCAAGAATATTTACCATTTACCACTTTATTTTTTTAATTAATTTTTAATTTTTCCTTTCAAATTTTATTATAGGTTCAGAGGGTTCATGTGCAGATTTGTTATATGGTTAAATTGGATGTCACTGGGGTTTGGTATACAAATTACTTCATCACCTAGGTAGTGAACATTATACCTGATAGATATTTTTTAGTCTCACCTTCATCCCATGCTCCATCCTCAACTAGGCCCAATGTCTATTGTTTCATTCTTTGTGCATATGAATACTCAATTTTTAGATCCCACTTACAAGTGAGAATATGCAGTATTTGGTTTTCTGTTCTTTAGTAATTCGCTTAGGATAATCTCCAGCTATGTCCATGGTACTGCAAAAGACGTGATTTCGCTCTTTTTGATGGTATGTTGTATTTTATGGTGTACATATACCATATTTTCTCTATCTAGTCCACTGTTAATGAACATTTAGATTTATTCCATGTCTATATTAGTCAGGGTTATCTAGAGGGACAGAACTAATAGGATACATATATATATATATGTATATATATGCATATACATACATATGTATTCATGTGTGTGTGTGTGTATATATATATAAATATATATATATATGGAGTTTATTAACTCACATTAATACAAGGTCTTACAATAGGCCATCTGCAAGCTGAGGAGCAAGGAAGCCAGTCCAAGTTCCAAAGCTGAAGAACCTGGAATCCAATGTTTGAGGACAGGAAGCATAGAGCACAGGATAAATATGTGGACTGGGAAGCTAAGCCAGTGTAGCCTTTTTATGTTTTTCTGCCTGTTTTATATCCTGGCCACACTGGCAGCTGATTAGATGGTGCCCAACCAAATTAAGGATGGGTCTGCCTTTCCCAGCCCACTGACACAAATGTTAGTCTCCTTTGGCAACACCGTCACAGACATACCCAGGATCAACAGTTTGCATCCTCCAATCCAATCAAGTTGAAATTCAGTATTAACCATCACAATGTCTTTGCTATTGTGGATATTGCTGAGACAAACATAGATATGCATGTGTCTTTATGGTAGAATGATTTATTTTCTTTTGGGTACATACCTAGCAATGGGATTCCTGGGTCGAATGGTAGTTCTCTTTTACGTTATTTGAGAAATCTCTAAACTGCTTTCCTCAGTGGCTGAACTAATTTACATTCCCACCAACAGTGTGTAAGTGTTCCCTTTTTCAGCAGCTGCAACAGCATCTGTCATTTTTGTACTTTTTAATAATAATGATTCTGACTCTTTTGAGATGGTAGCTCATTGTGGTTTTGACTTGCATCTTTCTAATAATTATTAGATGATTAGTGATGTTGAGCATTTGTCTATATGCTTGTTGGTTGCATATATGGTCTTCTTTTGAGAAGTGTTTGTTTTTGTTCATGTCCTTTGCCCAATTTTTAATGGAGTTGTTTGGTTTTGGCTTATTGGTTTAAATTCTTTATAGATTCTGGATATTAATCCTTTGTCAGATGCATAGTTTGCACTTATTTTCTGACATTCTGTAGGTTGTCTATATATTGTGCCGATAGTTTCTTTTGCTGTGCAGAAGCTCATTAGTTTAATTAGGCTCCACTTGTCAACCTTTTTGTTTTTGTTGCAACTGCTTTTGGCATCTTGGTCATGTTCTAAGTCCAGAATTGTATTTCCTAGGTTATCCTCCAGGGTTTTTAAATTTTCTGTTTTACACTGTATTTCATCCGTCTTGAATTGATTTTTGTATATTGTGAAATGGAGAGTTCCTGCTTCAATCTTCTGAAGATGATTATCTAGTTATCCCAGTATCACTTATTGAATAGGGAGTCGTTTCCTTACTGCTTGTTTTTGTCTGCTTTGTCAAAGATCAGATTGTTGTATATGTGTGGCTTTATTTCTTGCTTCTCTAATTTGTTCTATTGGTCTATGGGTCTGATTTTGTACCAGTACCATACTGTTTTTTATTACTGTAGCCCTGTAGTGTTGTTTGATGTTGGATGGCAACTAAAATCAGGTTGGTCTGTCTTTGTTCCTATTTCTTAGAATTTCTTTGGCTATTCAGGCTCTTTTTTTTTTTTTTTTTAGTTATGTATGAATTGTAGAGCAGTTTTTTCTAATTCTGTGAAAAATGTAATTGGTAATTTTATAGAAATAGTATTGAATCTGTACATTGCTTTGGGCAATATGACCATTTGAAAGATATTGATTCGTCCTCTTTATGAGCATGAAATGTTCTTCCATTTGTTTGTGTTGTCTCTGATTTCTTTCAGCAGTGTTTTGTAGTTCTCATTGTAGTAATCTCACTTCCCTGTTTAGCTTAATTCCTAGATATTTTATTATTTTTGTGGCTATTGTAAATGGTATTTCATTCTTGATTTTGCCCTCAGCTTGGACATTATTGATGTGTAAAAATGTTGCTGATTTTTGTACATTGATTTTGTATACAGAAACTTTCCTGAACTTGTTTATCAGAACTAGGCTCCTTTGAGCAGAGAGTATGAGGTTTTCTAGGTTTTCCTTTTTTTCTACTTCCTCTAGGTGTGAAGCTGAGTTTTTAATTTAAGACCTTTCTACCTTTCTGGTGTGGGTGTTTAGTGCTACTAACTTTCCTCTTCATACTGCTTTAGCTATGTCCCAGAGATTCTGATGTGTTGTATCTTGGTTTTCTTTAGTTTAAAATAATTGTTTTGATTTCTACCTGAAGTTCTACTTAAGTTCCTCAGAAGTCATTCAGGAACAGATTGTTTAATTTCCATGCGATTGTATGGTCTTGAGAGATCTTCTTGGTATTGATTTTGATTTGTATTGCACTGTGGTATGAGACTATAGTTGGTATGATTTTGGTATTTTTATTTGTTGAGAATTTCTTTAAGGCCAAGCATGTGATTGATTTTAGAGAATGTCCGATGTGCAGACAGGAAGAATGTATAATCTGTTGTTTTTGGGTGGAGTGTTCTGTAGAAGTCTGCTAGGTCCATTTGGTGAAGTGTTGGGTTAAGGCCTCAAATGTATTTGCTAGTTTTCCGCCTTGATAATTTGTCAAATACTCTCTTGGGATGTTGAAGTCTCCCACTTTTATTGTGTGTTTATCTAATTCCTTTCATAGATCTCTAAGAACTCATTTTATTAATTGGGGTGCTCCAATGTTGACAGTATATATACATAGGATAGTTAAGTCTCATTTTTGAAGTGAACACTCTAATTATTATGTAATGCCAATATTTGTCCCTTTTTAAAATTAAAGTCTGTTTTGTTTTAAGTGATACTAGTAACCCCAGATCTTTTATGTTTTCTGTTTTCTTGGTAGGTCTTTCTCCATCCCCTTACTTTGAAGCTATGAATGTCATTGCATGTGAGATGTGTCTCTTAAAGATATCATATAGTTGTGTCTTGCTTCTTTATCTAACTTTCTCCTCTGTGCCTTTTAAGTGGGGCATTTCGCCTTTTTATGTTTGATGTTAATATCGATAGGTGTGGATTTTATCCTACTGTCAAATTGTTAGCTGGTTTTTATGTAGACTTTTTTGTGTAGTCGTTTTATAGTGTAAATTATCCATGTACTTAAGTGGGTTTTTGTGGTTACTGGTAATTGTCTTTTGTTTCCATGTTTAGCACTACCATAAGGACCTCTTGTAAGGCAGGCATGGTGGCTACATATACTCCTAGCCTTTGCTTCTCTGAAAAGGATTTGATTTATCCTTCACATGTGAAGCTTAGTCTGGCTGGCTACAAAATTCTTGAATACTTTTTTTTTAGGGATGTTGAATATAGGTCTCCAATCTCTTCTGGTTTATACAGTTTCTGCTGAAAGGTCTGCTGTTAACCTGATATGGCTTCCTTTGTAGCTTACTTCCCCTTCTCTCTAGCTGCGTTAATATTTTTTCATTCATCTTGACTTTGGCAA
The DNA here is from genome assembly GCF_009828535.3 of Hylobates moloch. Classification (NCBI taxonomy): domain Eukaryota; kingdom Metazoa; phylum Chordata; class Mammalia; order Primates; family Hylobatidae; genus Hylobates; species Hylobates moloch. The sequence continues at coordinate 37,272,365 of NW_026652285.1, forward strand.
ATTGGATGATTATGTGTCTTGGGGATTGTCACCTTGTATAGTATCTTGCAGGGGTTCTCTAAATTCTCAGAATTTGAATTGTTAACCTCTCTAGTGAGGTTGGGACATTTTTCATGGACAATATCCTCAAATACATTTTCCAAGTTCCTTGCTCCCTCTCTCTCTCTTTAAGGGATGCCAATGAGTCATTGTTTTGGTCTCTACATAATCCTATATTTCTTAGAGGTTTTGTTCATTTAAAAAATGTTTTATCTTTATTTTTGTCTGAGTTGATTCAAAGAACTGGTCTTCGAGCTCTGAGATTCTTTCCTCCACTTGGTCTGTTCTGCTGTTAAAACCTCCAATTGTACAATTACATTCATGTGAGGTTTTCAGTTTTGTGAGATCAGTTTGTTTCTTTCTGAAAATGACTATTTCATCTTCCAGCTCTTGAAATGTTTTACTGGAATCCTTTGATTCCTTGGATTGAGTTTCAACTTTCTCTTGACTTTCAATGACTTCCTTGCCATTCAGATTCTGATTTTGTTTTTTTACTTTTATTTTAAGGTCAGGGGTACATGTGCAGGTTTGTTACACAGGTAAACTTGTGTCATGGAGGTTTTTAGTACAGGTTATTTTATAATTCAGGTATTAAGCCTAGTACCCATTAATTGTTTTTCTTTATCTTATTTTTCTTTCCACCAGACTTGCCTTAGAAGAGACCCTGAACTTTAACAGATTCTAATTTCTATGTCTGTTATTTCAGCAATTTTAGTCTGATCAAGAACCATTGCTGGGGAACTAATGCAGTTATTTGATGGTAAGAAGATAATCTGGCTTTTTAGAGTTGCAAGACATTTTGGACTGGTTCTTTCTCATCTGTGTGAGCTAATGTTTCTTTAATCTTTGAATTTATCCTTTAGACAGGACTTTTTGGTTTTATATTATTTGACGCTCTTAAGAGGCTTACTAAGGTGAAAGTTGGGTTTAGTCGACTGGCTTTATTTCTGGATAATTTTGCAGGGCCAAGGCACAGCTCAGGTCTCTTGGGTTAAATACTGTAACCCTGGAGGATTGGATCAGGCCCACAGCTTTGTTCTCTGGCTTCTTGAGGTTAAGCATCTGCTATAGTGGAAGGGCCAAGGTGTTCCTGTCTTCTGGCAAAAGCACTACAATACGGGGTGACAGCAAAAGCACTTGATCTGGATGATGGCAGTGGGATCAGCATGTGTGCCTTAGCAGCAGCAAGGTGGTGGTGGAATCCACACATGCACATGCCAGATATATAATTTGTAAGCTATAAATATACTTAACACTAGAGACCCAAAATATTTGAAGAAAAGACACATAATTGAAGAGAGAAATAGACAATTAGATATAATTCAATACTCCACATTCAGTAGTGAATAGAATAACTAGGCAGATCAATAACAAAATAGAATACATGAATAATACAACAACAGTATAACATAATGAAATCTACTATACACATAAAGAACATTCCACACAAGAAACAAGAATACACATTATTCTCAAGTGTATGTGGAACTTTCTCCAGGATATACTGTATGATAGGTTATAAAACATACCTCAAGGGTTTTTTTAATGATGTAATACAAAATACTTTCTCAGTCTACAATGAAAGAAAGTTAGAAAGTGATAATAGGAGAAAAATTTGGAAATTCACAATTATGTGGAAATTTTTAAGATAATTGGTCAAAGAGGAAGTCATAATGGAAGTCAGAAAACACCTTGGGAAAAATGAATACAGAATCACAACACACTAAAATTTAGGGGATGCAGCTAAAGCAGTGCTTAGAGGGAAATGTATTTGTATCTGGCTATCTTAAAGGAAATAAATATTTCAAATCAATACTATAAGTTTTCACCTTATAAAATTAGAAAAAGTAGAGCTAACCACATCCAAAATAAATGAAAGGAATTAGTGTACATTAGAACAAAAATGAAATAAAGGATGGAAAATTCAATAAAGTTATCAATAAAACCGAAAGTTACTTCTTAGAAAATATAAACCTTTAATTGACTGATAAAGAGAAAAACACACATATTTGAACAAATAGAATATCTTGATTGCAGATATACGTATCGCTGTATCTTTGATGGTAAGTTGAGGCAGTATATATCTGATCACTCTGGATATCTGTGTAAAATAAAATGCTAGGTGGAGATGAGAATAATACATGGATTTTTTTTATCAGTATAAAACTTCCTCAGTATGTACATGGAGAAATCAGGTATTTGAGTTTTTCCCAAAGTTCTCTCTCTCTTTTTCTTTGATGAGACAAGGTGAGATAAAAGAAGTGATGGGGTAGGCTGAGCGTGGTGGCTCATGCCTGTAATCCCAACACTGTGGGAGGCTGAGGTGGGCGGATCATGAGGTCAAGAGACTGAGACCATCCTGTCCAACATGGTGAAACCCCTTCTCTACTAAAAATACAAAAATTAGCTGGGCGTGGTGGTGCACACCTGTAGTTCCAGCTACTCAGGTAGCTGAGGCAGGAGAATCACTTGAATCCGGAAGGTGGAGGTTGCAGTGAGCCGAGATCACTGTCACTGCACTCCAGCCTGGTGACAGAGCGAGACTCCGTCAAAAAAAAAAAAAAAAAAAAAGAAGTGATGGAGTGTTGTTATTAAGAAAGTTAGGCTTCAGGATACTGATTAACTTGTGTAAGGACAAATAGCTAATAAGTAACAGAGCTAAGATGTAAATCTAGAGACCATCTGACAAAAAGAAAAATTCCATAAACATTTTGCCACTGTTGCTCCCATAGGAAAAGTGACATGGCTTAACATGACAGCTACTGCTCAAATTTCATCATATTTCTTGCTGTATTTCCGAACACAGGTAGGTGATTGTTTTGATAGCATCTTTCAACCTGAGTGTAGAAAACACTTATCTTTATGATGGAGCCAATACAGTGATTCACCCATGCTTGTCCAAGGCCACTTGAGAGTCACGATGCAGAACTCTAAAGCATAAAAGTAATTTTTTGAGCAACAAAGCAAAAGTAAATGAATAAGTATACTACACAGGAATGCCAAAAGATCAGGGACAGCAGATGTGCACAATAGACTATTAAATTTACCTTTGGCATTATAAAATATACTGTAACAGATACAGTGTGCATGATTTTAATTGAATAACAGTAAAAATTAACACTATATGAAACCAGATCCATCTTCTAATATACTCATTATGAGTGTGTTTGTATTTTATATTATTTTCTGAAATCAATTTGCAACAATAAAGTAGTGAGCAAGATTAGCATCTTTAGTTATTGAGTAGGGATGGTTTATAATCCATACATAAAATGTTTCTCTCAGCTTATTAAGTTTTGCATTAAAATAATCAGTAAACAATGGAATTTTTGCAATAAACTATTTTGACGTAGTGATAGCCACAATATAACTATAAATCAATTCTGCAAGCCCTGCTAAAAGAGGCTGAAGAGAAAGGATTTACAGCTCGCCTGTGCAATTATTTATGGGTGAATTGTTTATGTTTCAGCGAAGAAAATAACAAATATTTCAGCGGGAAACTAGACCTATTTCTATTTTTATCCCTGTATTTTAACCAGAGCCTAGAGAATTGTTTGAACCAACATTTTTGTAGAAAACAAACAAACAAACTTTACTAAATATGCACTGCAGGAGTAAATTAGAAGTATACATGATCAATTTGGTGCAAAAACCTCTGAGCTTCTAAATGCATAGATTTCTGCGTTATTTCTTTTTCTTTTTAGAATTGAAAGTCCATAGAGGACTATGGCAGATTGGAATGGAATAAAATTACAATAAACAGTGAAGGCAAAAAAGCATTAGGTATACAATGCACATTCAAAATACCCTGGTGCCTTTGGTATTCTAATATGCACACTTTATATTGTAACACATGAGGATCTCAATCTTTTACACCTGGAAGGATGGTACTATAATCTGTAGTCATCAACTGTTATTTATATCATTAATATATCAATTTACCATTTTTAGTTAAAAAATAACAGCTATTTTGAACTAAATGTTTGTGCCTTCCCCAAATTCATAAGTTTAAACCCTAATCCCCATTATGTTGGTATTTGGAGGTTTGCTTACATAGGAACTGAAGGTGCGGGAGTCCACTCATCCTAATACCTTCCCAATTAAGAAAAAAAAGATAACATTAGGGTAAAATTTACTTAAACAAGAAGACTTCAGGAGAAAGGACCTTAAAACACCATAGCATACTCTTAATGAGAGTGTATTCAGTATACACTGTCATTATCACCTGGTACTTCTCCAAGGGAGAAATTTGGTTTTTTGTTTTACTTAAACAAGAAAACAAACCAAATAAAAACTAAAAATTATAGATACAACATTATTAACTATTACTCTATGATTTTACAGTTTATTGAAATTTGTTAATTATACCTCTAAGCATTCACAACATAATACAGTTGCCAAAATTTTTAGTAATAATCTATAAAAATGAGCTTCATGTTATTGATCAATAATTATAACCTAGTTATCTTCTATTGAATGATTAGGGCTAAAATTTACTTAATAAATAACCCAATTATTTAAAGATAACATTAATATCTCTATCACAAGAACTACAAGTATACTTTTCTATCTCCTGTTAGAGCCTGATATACAATGACTTGTAATTAGTATCAGGAATCTTCTGAAAATAGTTATACTTTTATAGAAGGCAAATGGTGGCATTTTGTGTTTAAAGATTCCTCAACAAGTGCTTTACAAACTGTTTTATCCTCTGCTATTTGACATATTTGTGCATCGGTAAAAAAAAAAAAAAAAAAAAGCCAAACCTGGATAAATCAATTGTAGTAAGCAGTAATGCTCATAAAATTGGCAAAATATTTTGAGTTCTACATAAAATTGTAAATAAAAAATAAAAGTGCAACTCCATTTTCATTTGTATAACTAGGCCAACATTTCAATTGATTTCAACTGAATTATATAATATGCTAATATATTAAAAGAAATATTCAACATCAGTTTTGGGGGGAGTAAAATGACTAAAATGATACCTAACAGATATGTAATCTAAAAAAGAAAACAGCCATTTTAAATCTCTATATGCTTTACTGTAAACTATGGAAATGCAGGTAGAGACACACAAAATCATTTTGACTATGGATGGTGATATTTGAGAAAATCTTCAAAAATGTTTTAAATTGATATAGAGAATATGAATATACATGGTTATCTGGGTAAACTATTAAAACAACAAAAAATGATATACAAAAGAACTTTGAGAGAAGGCTATGAGATTGTTGAGATATAAAGATTTTATATATATAATATATATATAAATAATAATTAATATTATATTCATATTATATATTAATACAATTATATAATATATTAATAATAATAGTAAATCACCATATATCTGACATTGTTTGAAATGTCTTATTTAACTTGAAATAGACATAGGCAAAGACTTCATGATTAAAACACAAAAAGCAATTGCAACAGAAGCCAAAATTGACAAATGAGATCTAATTAAACTGAGGAGCTTCTGCACAGCAAAAGAAACTATCATCAGTGTGAACAGGCAACCTACGGAATGGGAGAACATGTTTGCAATCTATCCATCTGACAAAGGGCTAATATCAAGAATCTACAAGGAAATTAAACAAATTTACAAGAAAAAAACAATCCCATCAAAAAGTGGGTGAAGGATATGAACAGACACTTCTCAAAAGACATTTATGCAGCCAACAAACATATGAAAAATAGCTCATCATCACTAGTCATTAGAGAAATGTAAATCAAAACCACAATGAGATACCATCTCACACCAGTTAGAATGGCGATTATTAAAAAGTCAGGAAACAACAGATGCTGGAGAGACTGTGGAGAAATAGGAACACTTTTACACTGTTGGTGGGAGTGTAAATCAGTTCAACCATTGTTGTTGGTTGAGGAATTGTTGTTGTTGGTTGTTGAAGAAAGTGTAGTGATTCCTCAAGGATCTGGAACCAGAAATACTGTTTGACCCAGCAATGCCATTACTGGGTATATAACCAAAGGATTATAAATCATTCTACTATAAAGACACATGCACATGTATGTTTATTGCAGCACTATTTACAATAGCAAAACTTGGAACCAACCAAAATGTCCATCATTGATAGACTGGAAACAGAAAATGTGGCACATATACACCATGAAATAATATGCAACCATAAAAAAGAATGAGTTCATGTCCTTTTCAGGGACATAGATGAAGCTGGAAGCCATCATTCTCCACAATCTAACACAGGCACAGAAAACCAAACACCACATGTTCTCACTCATAAGCGGGAGTTGAACAATGAGAACACATGGACACAGGGAGGGGAACATCACACATCGGGGCTTGTCAGGGGGTGGGGGGCAAGGCGAGGGAGAAATTAGGACAAATACCTAATGCATACAGGGCTTAAAACCTAGATGATGGGTTGATAGGTGCAGCACACCACCATGGCACATGTATGCCTATGTAACAAGCCTGCACCTCCTGCCCAGGTATCGCAGAACTTACAGTTAAAAAAAAAAAAGAAAAAGAAATAGTACAGCGATGTTGATATTTTATTTTCATTCAAAAGTGTTCGACTGTCACACTGAAAGTGGTAGAGCTAAGACTCCAAAGCCATTGCATATCTCACTATATTATTTGTAGTTTGTATTAAGGAACACCGTTTATGTTAAAAAAACATACTGCACAATATAATTATTAGATTGCTTATTTTAGCTACTTTAAAAATAACAGCAGGGTAGTGATGATAATTATATTTGGAAGTTAATAATAAAACTACAGTTGCTGTGATGATGACAATTAAGATGCAGTTATAATACCTGTGTGGAATACATTCTTACTTCTAAGGCAGAAATACATTTTTGCCATGGAGCAAGTGTGAAGTGAATGCTAAGACTATTTAACAAACAACTTACACTGATTTCTCCTCTCCAATATAAAAGTTATCCTCTCCTTACAACGTTATAACATTAATATACCCAAACGCCCACCAAGAATTAGAGCATTTTAAAAAACTAAAACTAGTTTAGATACAATAGATTCTGTTTTATTCTAGAAGTGAATAGCCTAGTGGTTACAAGGGATTCAAGGTTCGTATGTTCTTCCCTTATCATAAGCAAGCATAGTGCAGAGATTACCTGTGAATGAAATAGGAAGGAATGGGAAAAATGCAATTGCTGTTACCCAGTATTTGAACAGACAGTTGCAATTACATTTCTAATAAGTTTGGACAGAGTCTAAAAGGAGATAGGAACCCTGTACTATATAAGCAAGTACAATATTCTCATAGACAATCATTCTTAGCTCAGGTTCATTGCTTCTTTCATTATTATAGGAAGTCTTTCTCTTTCCATTTGCATCAACATGCTCTCTCCACTTCAGTGATCTGTCCTTGCTCAGCCCAGATTGAATTTTAATGCTTAATTTCTATGACATCAAGAAGCTTTAAAATGGTCCTGTATTCTTTGGCCTGCTTCCCAATAATTTAACATCATAAATAATTTTAAAGCTGGAAGAAAAATACATTTTTAGTATATATTTTAACATAATGCATTTAGTTACTCAGTACTCTGTTTTTCCACATTTTCTGTATGTGTAAAGGAATAGATGTATTGAATTTGTAGAATAGAAAGGCAAACCTCTGAGATAAATTTTGCCTGTATGATCGGTTATAAAAAATACTTGAAATATAGCAATAAGAGGTCTGAATTATAAAAGATTTTTAAATTATTTCAGGTATAAAAAATTATGTAAATAGCAATCTGATTTTTAATTCAGTGTAGGTTACAACAGCAGTGACCCAAAAATATTTTGCTCACTGTTGTATATGCCAGGTTTAGATTTAAGATAATTTGATCAAAAATTCACTATCTAATAAGAAATTACAAAATGAGATTACTTGTGTATTCATACTTTATTGTCATTATAAACTGCAGAAATTTCAACCACAGATCTTGTAATTACAATTTTCTGCTATTAGAAATAGTTTCTAAAATCTAAAAAGAGGCTCTAGAACAAATAAAATAAAGTCCCACTAAAATATTGCATATATGTGCCATACTATATCCCATTCTCATGTAATGAGATTTTTTGTTACTTATCATGTTTTTGGCTGTTTGGGTTATTCATACTATTTACATTAAGCCTGAAGGAAATAAAATGAATAGAAATTCTTATATTATGTTTTACTCACAGGCCAACAAAACATGATAATGATTTCCATATTTAGCACTTCTGACAAATATCAAAAAGTGATTCTACAAAGCATTTATTGTGTATTTCATTTATGTTTTGAATAACAATATATGGAATATCAAGAAAGCATTTACATTAATATATACACTTAGATTTTGTTTTATTTTTATTCTTCTAATTTTTTTTTAAAGACAGGGTCTTGCTCTGTCACTCAGGTTGGAATGCAGTGGCACAATCATAGCTCACTGAAGCCTCAAATGTCTGGGCTCAAGTGACTATCCTACCTCAGCCTCCTGAGTTGCTAGGACTACTGCCACATGCCAACATGTCCAGCTAATTTTTAAATGTTTTGTAAAGATAGCTTTTCACTACGCTGCCCAGGCTGATCTCAAACTCCTGGTTTCAAGTGATATTGGGATTACAGCTATAAGCCATTGCACCTGGCCTAGGGCCAGATTTTATTATACAAGTTTGGATGCGTCATAACAAGACATATTTAGTCAAGTAAATTCTCTAATCTGTATAATGAAAATATTGAATCTGATCATCTTAAAGGCAGATATCTGCTTTAAACTGTGAGTCGTATAAAGAATTTTAGAAATATTTGCACAGATTAATGTACAGATAATTGATAGGAGTATACTTTATAAACACTGTTTTTTAAAAAGTTCACGTCTGATTAAATGGGTCAGTTAATTAAACTATAGTACATGCATATAATTTATTATAATGAAGATATTAATACTTACAAATGTTTACATTTAGTTTTATGTTTATATTATTATTTCAATTTTAACTTCTAAATAGGTACTTAATAATGAGACAATGGTGAGAAGGCTGAAACCCTTATAATCTATATCGTTCACGTTATATCAATCGTTCTCTATGAAGGCACATACACATATTTTATTCAGAAATAAATGTTTGAAATGATATGCACCAAATTTTTTCATATTAAAGTGAATATCCCTATGTTGTGGGAGTACAGCTGATTTTTAAATTGGTTCTTTGTTCAGTTCCATATTGTGTGTATCTCTTACAAAAAACATGTATTGTTTTATTTTAAAATAAAAATAGAGAAATACTAATCAATTAATCTGTGACTTACTTATTTTTCTATAAGGAAAGTAAAAACCTTTTGTGGCTATAGTAAGCATTTAGAAGCATTTAGCGTCTTATTTTGCCAGCTAATTTCAGATAAATGAATTCTCATTTTGTGCTACTTTAACCATTCCCATTACTGAAATGTTGAGTGATAACAGGGTAGTGGCCCACATTTCCTATGTTTGATTAAATTTCCATGCCATAACTAAAGATGTGTATCATGTGTACTAATATTCTTAGTCTATTTTTATTACTTTGGGTTTGTATTACTTTAACATGTTAGTATATAATATGGATTATGGTTTTGATGAAATAACATTTGAAGTGATATGAATGTGGCCTTTAATTGAATCAACTTTGGAAAAGTTTATTATTTTAATTATTATTTTATCAGTGTTAAATCCTCTTCAATTGTGAGTGGACACTACATATCTAGTCAACAAATATTTGTTGAACAACTATATTCCAAGCTTTTTCCTTAATGCTATGTATATAAAAATTAATGAGATTTATAACCTCTTAGCAGAGCCCATAACATCACGGGGAATTTGGTATATAAGCACATGAATTACACTTCATGTGACAATACTGTATTTATGCACAGTTAGAGAGGTTTGTGCGAAGTACAATAGCAAAGTAAAAAAAGTAGATTCTTTTGAAACGTGGTTGGTAGAAGCTAAAGCTCTAAGGAAAGTAGTAGTTACCAAATGTTATTTGTACAGAGGGAAAGCCAATGTATCAAACAACGAATTGTTTAAAAGAAGTTAATGTGAAAAAAATCAGTGTTAACTATTCAATATATGTTCTACTAGTCAACAAGTTACTTTATACCTACGTGTTTGTGGGTGTATGTATTTGGGGGAGTGTGTGTGTTTGCCTGTATGCATTTGAAATTATGTTCATGGACAATCCTTGCACCTAGGACTGTCACAAAAATACATTTTATTGACCTCTTATAGAACATTTCATGCATAATTTTATCCATATAATTTAAACTAAAGTGTTAGAAGTCCTTATAATTTCCAAAGTGAATACATTCCTGTGTATTTACAATTTCCTTTTCAATGAAAGAAATGATGTAATTATCTTACATCATTAGATGTGTGGTACTATGAAAAGTTGTATGAGACAATTCACATAGCTAAAATTATATACTTGTTATACAAAGAATTCTTTGTTAGTAACTTTTCCTTCATAAGTGATAATTCTTGTTTGCTACCATAGTGAACATGTTAAAATTAGTAACATTAATCCATTTATAGAAATAACACAAACATTAGACTGGAATTCAAATTTTATTTATTTTTTCATTTACTAACAAGATGAAATAGATAATGAAAACTGACATTAGGTTGTTTCTAAAAAGACAGTTACTAAGAGCAAATTGATTTATTCTATCCCTGCTTATAAAGAAGATAAAAATAAAATATTTAAGAAAATAACTGGTTTCAAGGAACTAAAATTATTTGCAGATATTGAATGTAAGTTGAAAAGAAGAGAATATATATTGGCAATTTGAAAATGAAATTGCATTGTCTGTGAAAGGCTATCATTCCTAAGCTTAGTAGTCAGTAGTTTAAAGAAACAAGTTACTATAGTAGATATTGAAATTGTAATAATTGCCTTTAATTAATTTATTTACTAATGGTTTTTCTCTAGGAGTAGTTCCACTTCTGTATCTACGCAACATTATAACAGTGTCCAAAAAACAACACCTAATTATTATTTTTGCATATTATGAAGATTTAAAGAGGATGTTTTGGGCTTTACTTTATATTATAATGTGTTTACAGAAAAGTCTACAAATCATAAGTGTAACCAACACAACGAATATTTTTAGCAAAGTGAACATTTTTATACAACCAGTACTTAGAATATTTGCAGCATTCCAGAACATGTCCATATATCCCATCTCATTACTGCTATGCCTCCACCTCCCATTATAATCATTACCTTGCTACTAATAGCCTGGATTCATACTGTGTATTTGAAAAAGAAATAGAATTTAAAAACACAAGTTAAGTAAGAATATGCTTGGTAGAATTAAAGGATGCAAAATCAATTTAGCATTCTTAGGGTGCTACATATTTGTTAAATATGAAATTCATGTAGTACGCTTCTGTGTACACTCTACTCCAAAAAGATAATTCCTTAATTCCCTTATGACAATTCTTGTTAAATTTAAAATTCAAAAAAAAATTATTACACAAACCCCATAGGCAGAGGACAGAAATTGAGTCCCATTCATGCCTGCATTGATTCAGTCATTCATTAATCAAAGCTTAGCAAAAGACCTATTATATGCAAGATTGTATGAGTTATGAAAACATGACTAAAATTCACTTTCTACCCTCGAGAGGTTTAGCATGGAGAGGTCCAGAATGGCAGGTAAATAAATGTTTGCAACTTAAAGAATTGAATGCCTTAATAGTCTAGGGATATGTAGCAGATGTTAGAGGAAAAGAGATAGGTTAGCAGCAAAATGAAACCATAACAACTTTAATTATTTTTATGGATATGCTAATGAGACTAACCTTTTAGATGGAGTGAACTTAAGAAGGATATGAAGTATTAAGGTATGCAGATTACTAATTTATGTGAGTTTTATTCTTATATGCCATATACATTTAAGATTGAAGATAAAAATATCAAAAAGATAAATATGCATAATAAATTATTTTTAAAGCCTACTGATATTTTTCTATCAGCTACATCAAAACAGAATTTTAAAGTTTAAAAAGTCAGAATGGTTTATTTGTCCACTGAGAGAACAAATAAATGAATGCTTTCCCATAAATACTATTTGGACATTAATTGTTAAGAATAAATGAAAAGCATTTTATGGTGAGTGGCTTTTCAGTTGAATGACCATACTTGATTATTACATCAAGCATAATATGTAAGATCCTCTTTAAGAGCCTTAAAAAAAGCATCCTATATTTTCATTCTTTTATTTTTCAGATTCAATTATTATTCTGTAAATATAAGATCATCTAAAAAGCAGCAAAAATGTCAGGAGGAGAAGCTGTGGCTCAAAATAAGAATATGTCTTATATGTTGATGTGTGTAATATAATTCATAAATACATGGTATATACATGCATACACATATTTGAATATATAAATGTACATTTTAGATATAAATTTTTATTTTAACTAATTGTAGATTTACATACAGCTGTAAGAAATAATATAAAGAGCTCCCATGTATACTTTATGGAGTTCCCTCCAATAGTAACAACTTAGAAAACTTATAACACAATACCACAACCTGTATATTGACATTGATAGAATACATGGATATTATTATTTCCCCAGTTATACATGTATGGGTGAGTGTGTGTGTGTGTGTGTGTGTGTATGTGTTGTGTATTTGAGAGAGAGAAAATTAATGTTTAGTTTTTGTTTTTGAGATGGAGTCTCGCTCTGTCACCCAGGCTGGAGTGCAGTGGCATGACCTCGGCTCAGTGCAACCTTTGCTTCCCGTGTTCAAGTGATTTTCCTGCCTCAGCCTCCTGGGTAGCTGGGATTATAGGCATGTGCCACCATGCCCGGCTATTTTTTTTTTTGTATTGTTAATAGAGGTGGGGTTTCACCGTGTTGACCAGGCTGGTCTCAAACTCGTGACCTCAGGCAATCCACCCACCTCGGCCTCCCAAAGTGCTGGGATTACAGGCATGAGCCGACACACCCGGCCTAATGTTTAGGTTTAATATTTAGATCTAAGTATTTTATCACATGGTTAGGTTCAGGTATTCAGCATGACACTCATCATATAGATGAGTTCCACGATCAAAAGTGTCTCTCATGTTGCCCTTTTATAACTACAATTACCTCTCTCCTCTCTCTACTATGCCCCATTCTAAACACTGTAAACCATTAATCTGTCATTTATTTCTATGATTTTGTCATTTCGAGATTATGTAAATACATGTTTGATGTTATGTAACGTTATGTTAGCTTTTGATATTAAATGTTTTAACTTTGCATAATTCCCCACCTATCCATGTAGGTTTTTGTGAATATCAATAGTCCCCTCCTTTTTATTGCTGAGTATTATTCCATTGTTGTATTGTGTACCATACTTTTTTAACCATTTATCCATTAAAGAACATCAGATGTGTTTCTAGTTTGGGGTTGTTTTATTTTATAAGATTTTAATCTTTAGAGCAGTTTTAGGTTCACAGTACAATCGATAAAGATATTCAGATATTTCTCAGAAAACCCTGACCTTCACACATATAGCCTCTTTCAAGTATCAATATCCTCCACCAGAGTGGTAAATTTGTTACAGTTGATAAATGTAATCATATGTAATCATCATAATCACCCAAAGTCTGGAGTTCACTCTTTGTGGTGTACATTCTGTGGGTTTGGACAAATGATAATTACATGTATTTATCATTATAGTATCATATAGAGTATTTTACTATTCCAGAAATCCTCTGCACTCTATCTTTTCAAACTTTTCTCCCTCAACCTGTGACAGCCAGTGATATTTTTAATGTCTCCATAGTTTTACCTTTTCTAGAACGTCATACAGTTGGAATCACATAGAAGTGACTTTTCAGATTGGCTTATTTCACTTATTAATATGCATTTAAGGTTCTTCCATGTTTTTTATGGCTTGATATCACAAATATTTTAGCAATGAATAATATTCCACTCTCTGAAGGGAAAATAGTTTTTTTTACTTCTTTGCCTACTGAACGAAATCTTGGTTGCTTCCAAATTTTGACAATTACGTATTTGTAAGCATGCTATGCACATCCATGTACAGGTTTTATGTGGACATAAGTTTTCTACTGCTTTGGGTAAATACGAAGGAACACAATTGCTGGATTTTATGGTAGTAGTATTTTTTAAGCCGAACTGTCTTCCAAAATGGCTGTTTTTTGTTTGTTTGTTTTTTGTTTTTTGGTTTTTCTTTTTTACCAGTAATGCATATAAGTTCCTACTGCTCTACACAATTGCTAGCATTTGCTATTGTCAGTGTTTCAGATTTCGGCCCTTTGAGTAGGTGTGTCATGTATCTCACAATTACTTTAATTTTTATTTCCCTGATAACGTATGATATGGAGTATCTTTTTATATATTTAATTTCGATTTGTATGTTTTCTTTCATAAGTTAAGTGTCTGTTAAGATCTTTGGCCTATTTTTTAATTGGTTCTCTACTATCTTGCTGTTGAGTTGTAATAATGCTTTTGTGTATTTTGGATAACAGTCTTTTATCAGATGTATCTTTTGCAATTTTTTTTTTTCCAATCTGTGGCTTGTATTTTCATTCTCTTGACATTATCTTTTGAAAAATAAAAACTTTAAGTTTTAATGACACCCAGCTTATCAATTGCTTATTTCATGAATTGTACCTTTAGCATTCTATCTAAAAAGTCATTGCCATATTAGAGTATGATATTTGGATTTAATATATGGATATATTTGGACATGCCTATGACTTTTTAGATAGAACACTAAAGGCACAATCTAAATTTTCTGGGACTTTGACAGTTTTACATTTTATATTAGATCTATGATCCATTTGGTGTTAATTATAATGAGTGTAAGACTCACGTTTTGTCTAGACTCATTTTCTTGGCATGTGGACGTCCAGTTGTTTCAGATACATTCATTTAAAAGACTGTCTTTGCTCCATTTTATTGCTTTTGGTTTTTTGTCAAAGATTAATTTATTATCTTTATATGAGTCTACTGGTGGGAGTCTCTATTTTATTTCACTAATCTATTTGTCTGTTTTGGTTTTAACCAATACCATGCTGTTTTGGTTACTGTAGCTTTATAGTACGTCTTTGCTTAGATAGTGTAAGTCCTCCAACTTTCCTCTTCTTGGGAGTTTTGTCTCACCTCATAAACAAAATAACTTGCTGACATTTTAATTAGGATTGCACTGAGCCTATAAATCATGTTGGGAAAAATTGACATGTTGTAAATATTGAGCCTTTCTTTCCATGAACATGGAATGTTTCTTCTTTTATTTGTTTATCTTTCATTTATTTTATTAGCTTGTAGGTTTTTAAAATACAGATATTATACATATTTTGTTAGTTTTGTACCTAAGCATTTCATTTTTTGGTGCTAACATAAATTGTATTGTGTTTTTAATTTCAAATTCCACTTTTTTTGCAGAAAAACAATTACTTTTTATATAATAACCTTGTATCTTGCAACCTTGCCATAATCACTTATTATTGCTAGGAATTTTAAAATTTCTTTCAGAGATTCTATATAGATAATCATGTCATATTTGAAAAAAGTTTTCTTTCACCTTATCCATATACATTTTTCTTTGCTTTATTTTTTGCACTAGCAAATAATTCCATTAACATGGTGAAAATATGACAAAGAGAACATCTTTGCCTTAGTTCTAATTTTAGTGAGGAAGCTTCTAGTTTCTAATCATTAAGTATCATGTTAATTGTAGAGTTTTTGCAGGTATTCTTTATTCTGTGAAGAAAGTCCCCCTGTATACCTAGTTTACTGAGAGTTTTTATCATTAATGGGTGTTGGATTTTTATCAAATGCCCTTTCTGCATCTCTTGATATGATCGTATCTTTTTTTCTTTGTTAGCCTATTGATATGATAGGCTCTAAAACTTGATTTTCAAATATTGAACCAGTTTTGTGTACCTGGGATAAATCTCACTTCATCATGGTGCATAATTCTTTTTGTATACTAATGGATTTAATTTGCTAATATTTTGTTGAGGATTTTTGCATCTATATTTGTGAGAGACATTGGTCTGTAGATTTCTTTTCTGTTTATGACTTTATCTGGTTCTGTTATTTGTGTGCTGTTCACCTTACATAATGGGTTAGGAATTATTTCTTCTGTCTCCATTCTCTGAAAGAGGTTAGACCATTAGTATAATTTCTACCTTGTTCGAATTTACATGAAAGTACTTTGTTATGTTCAGTTCAATTTTAAATGTTGTTGTGTTTTTTTATTTGTTTTGTGTTGTATTTTGAATTTCAGTTTCCACATGTTTATTATTAACATAAAAATGCAATTGTGTTTATATGTTTTTCTCGTAAACATTGCTGAACTCATTGATTAGTACTAAGAGTTTATTTTTGTAGATTCCCTGGAATTCCTGTGTAAAGAATCATGCATCTGAAAACAGTTTGCATGATTTTTATATTTTTTATTGCCTTATCAAGTTGAAGTCCCCCTCTATTACCAATTGCTAAAGCTTTTATCATGAATGCATGTTGAATATTATCAATTTTTTTCTGCATTCATTTATATGACCATATGGTTTTTCCCATTTCTCTGTTGATAGGGTGGATTACACTGATTAATTCTGAAATACTGAACTTCCTATAATAGATCTCACTTTATTATGGTATATAATCCTTTTAATACATTGCTAAATTCAAATTGTTTATATTATGTTTAAGTTTTTGCATTTAAGTTCATGAGGAATCATGGTCTGCAGTTTTCCCTTATTGTAATATCTTTGTAAAGTTTTCCTATTAGGATAATATTTACCTCCTAAAATGGAAAGTGTCCCCTCCTCTTTTATTTTCTGTAATGGGTTGTATAAAACTGGTATAAAGATTCTTCCAATGTTAAGTAAAATTCTCCAGTGACGCCTTTGTGGCCTGGGGATTTATTTTTCCAGAAATACGTTAGGTATGTTGATTTGGGCCAATATTTGTGGGCTGTAGCTCCAGTAACAATATAGCTTGCTGATCTCTTGCTATGCCACACTGGTTTATTATATTTATCTAGCTTTTCTGGAGCTCGTGCTGAATTCTAGCTGTGTTTGTCTGTAGCAGTAGATTATACTTCCCTGGCCTTCAGGTGTTTCTAGGTATGAGGAGGGATTGTGGGATATCTGGCCTATGAGAAAAGGAAGATTTCCCCTGGCCTGTTTTTCTGACATCTGGTGCCAATGGAATTCTCGTCTTATCTCATTGGCCAGTGCCAATGTGGGAACACCACACCCACTGACCTGAGCTAACTTTTGCTGGTGGTGAGTGAGGGGTGGTATAAGTATGGAAGTAGTTGGGATGGGTTTTCCTTCTGCTGCTAGGTGAAGAGCTAAGTTGGCTGCTGTCCCAGTAGAAGGTTAGAAGACTTGCTGCTGCTTAGGTTTGAGCAGAAGATGGGATGTTCCACCAGTGCTCTGCTGGCACCACCTCTGTAGGCAGAGAAGCCACTGCTGCTGACAGGTGACTTGAGGGGATGGGTCTCTCCATTTTCCCATTAGATAACTGATGTTATTTCTCTTGTCCGCTGTTCTTTATCTGGCTTTAAAAATATTTATATTTCTTTTGAGGGAGATATGGGGAGAGCTGTGTATGTAGGTGGTTGCATGGATCTCTGGTGGACAGTTAAGAATAACTAAGGGTTAAAAGAAAACCTGTGGAATTCAAAGCAATATTGCTGCTTTAAGTTCTGAGATCTCTAACCAGGATGACTACATTCCACTTTTCAGAGCCCTGTTATTATTGTTAATTATTCCCAGAGTATTTGGTTGTGTTTAGAGGGGAAGAGGAGGAAGAGGGAAAGGTGAGTCTGTGCAGTCTTTTCTGGAAATGAAAGTCTTTTTCTTTATTTCTTTTTTTTTCTTTTTTTTTTTTTTTTTTGAGACAGAGTCTTACTCTGGTGCCCAGGCTGAAGTGTAGGTTGCTCACTGCAACCTCTGCCTCCTGAGTTCGAGTGATTCTCCTGCCTCAGCATCCCAAGTAGCTGGGACAATGAGTATGAGCCACCACGCCTGGCTAATTTTTGTATTTTTAGTAGAGATGGGATTTCATCATGTTGGCCAGGCTGGTCTTGAACTCCTGGCCTCAGGTGATCCGCCTGCCACGGACTTCCAAAGTGCTGGGATTATAGGCATGAGCTGCCATGCCCTGCCTCGGAATGAAAGTCTTAATGGTGGCTTTTAGATGTGGTCAAATGATTTTTCTCTATCTCCTGAGATAAGCATATATGTTAATATAATATATTATACTCGTTAACTTAAAATTAAATAATTTTGAATTATTATAAACTATACTCATTATCCAAGCATAAACCTAACTGGGTTGTGATGTAGTATCCTTGTTTATTTTTGGATTTCTTTTGGTAACATTTAACAGATTCTGAATTGATCTGCAGTAGTAATCTTTATCTGTAGTTTTATTTTCTAGTAATATATCTGCCAGGTTTTGTTTTTAGGGTAATGTTTGATTCATTTGGAAATGTACCCTCCTCTTCAGTTTTCTGAAATAAATTGTGTAAAATTAGTCTTATTTTTTCAGCAACTTTTTGGTAGAATTCTGTGATGAAACCATCTGGACCGACAATTTTCACTCCAAGAAAGTTTGCGTAATCTTTTCAAGAGATATAGGGCTGTTCAGATTACATATTTTCTCTTGAGTGAACTTTTGTCAGATATGTCTTTCAAAAAAAATTGTTCATTTTCTTTAAGTTTTCAAACTTGTTTGTCTAATGCTGTTTATAAAATTTCTTTATCATCTTAAGATATATGGGATATTTATAATCCTAGAGCAATACAGCTTTTCATTTGTTATTGAAAATATGTGTCTTTCCTTCTATTTATGGTCAGTGTTATGGGAATATGATCAGTGAATTAAATATTCTACATGTTAAGAAGTAAATAAAAGAACACTATAAATAACTTTAAACCAACAATTTCTGTAAATTAAATTAAATTTTAAAATTTTATTAAAATTTAAACAAATAAAATAAAATACCTAATGGCCCCTGAATCTGTTAGAAACTTAATAATTTGTTATATATATATATATATATTAGTACAAACAAACTAATGTATGTTGAATGTTCTTTTTGGTAAATTTATTTTAAGGTCTTTGAGTAGTTTGTATGTGATATCTATCAATTTGGAAAAGTAAGATGTTTATCTTTTCTCTCTCTCTTCTCCTACTGGAAATTCCATAAATTATATGTTCATATGCTTGATAGTGTGCCATAGGTCCCTCATATTTTCTTCACTTATTTCATTCTTTTTTTCCTTTGTTTCCCCAAATGGCTAATTTTAAATAACATGTCTTAAAGTTGACTAATTCCTTCTTCTGCTGAATGAACTTTAAAAGATTTTTAATATAAGTTTTTTGGTAATCAAAAAGAAAAACCCATAGTAGAAATGCTTTTTAAAGTCCGAGCATGGTGGCTCATACCTGTAATCCCAGCACTTTGGTCAGCCTAAGTAGGAAGATCACTTGAGGCCAGGAGTTTGATACCAGTCTGAGGAACGTGGCAAAACCCCATCTCTACTAAAAAAACAAAAATTAACTAGACGTGGTGGTGCACTACTGTAGTCCCAGCTAAACAATGACAACAAGAAAGGAGGAAAAGAACAAAAGAACTACAAAACAGGAAACAATGAACAAAATGACAACAGCAAGTACTTACCAATAATTAGTTTCAATGTAAATGGCTTAAATTGTGATTGCAATTTAATAGAAAATCAAAATGGAAAAGTTACAAAGTGACTGAATGAGTAGAAAACCAAGATCCAACAATATGTTTCCCACAAGTGATTCACCTTAGCTTAAGTATACACAGAGGATGAAAGTGAAAGGATGGAAAAACTATTTCACGTAAATGGCTTTACATATAACACACATAGCTGTGTGTGTGTGTGTGTGTGTGTGTGTAAAAGAAAAAATAAACCTTTAGTCAAAATCTGTCACAAGGCAAAGTAGGTAACTCTAAAATGATAAAGGGGTCAACTAATCAAAAAGATAGAACAATTCTAAATGTATATGCACCCAGCATTGAAACATCTCTAAAGCAAATATTAAGTTGATTGAAGAAATAATTATTAAACAATACAATAATAGTTTGGGATTTCAATATCCCATTTTCAACAATGGATATATATTCCCGACAGAAAAATCTTTAAGAAAGCAGGAAACTTGAATATCCCTATAGAACAAATGGACCTAAAAGCCATATACAGACATTCTATCCAAAAGCAGCAAAATACACATTCTTCTCAAGCACATAAAGGACATTTTCCAGGATAGATCATTTTTATTATTTCCCTTCTGTCTGGCTACTTGCATTCAGCATAGTACTGAAAGTCCTAGCCAGAGATATTTGGCAAGAAAAATAAATTTTAAAAAACATCCAATTTGGAAAGAAATAAGTTAAATTGTCTATGTTTACAGATGCCATATAGCCTTATACATAAAATATTCTAAACACTTTACCAAAACACTGTAAGAATTAATAAATAAATTCAATAAAGTTGAAAGATACAAATCAACACATAAATCATAAATCAGTAGCACTTCTATACACTAACAACTATCAAAAAAGTTAAGAAATCAGTCCCATTTACAATAACTGCAAAAAAAATGCTTAAGAATAAGTTTAACTGAGGAAGTGAAAGATATGTAAAATAACAACTGTAGAATATTGAGGAAATAAATTGAAGATGACACAAATTAGTGGAAAGATATTCTGTGCTCATGGACTGAGGAATTGATATTGTTAAAATGTCCATGGTTCCCAAAGCAATCTACCAATTCAATGTAATTGATATAAAAATTCCAATGACATTTTCCACAGAAATACAAAAGGCAATATTGAAATTTTTATGCAACTACAAAATACCCCCCAAAAAAGCAATTTTGAAATTTTTATGCAACTACCAAAGACTGCAAATAGCCAAAGGAGTCTTGAGAAAGAAAAGCAATGGTAGAAGCATTACACAATGATGTTTCAATATATAATAATGAAGCTATAGGAATCAAAACACCATGCTACTGGCATTACATGGATACATAGACCAATGGGACACAATAGAGGGCTCAGACATAAATCAATACATTTAGGATCAATTGATCTTTGACAAAGTTGGCATGAATCTCAAGGCAGAAAATACAATCCCTTTAATAAACGATGTTGGGAAAGCTGGATATCCATATACATAATGAATTCAATCCTTATCCCCTACCATGTATAGTAATCAACTCAAATTTATGACAGACTTAATTAAATGTAAGTCCTAAAACTGTAAGACTACAGAAGAAAACATAGAGAAAAAAATTCCTTGATGTTAGTCCAAGGAATGATTTTTTTTTTGGTGTTCCCCTAAAAGCATAGGAAAAATGCAGAATTAGATGTATTGACTGCATCAAACTGAAAAGTTTTTGCATAGCAAAAGAAAAAAGCAACACCGTGAAGATACAGTCTACAGAACAAGTGAAAATATCTGCAAGCTATATATCCTAAACAGGGTTAATATTCAAAATATATAAGTAACTTAAATACTGTTATAAGAATAAAGCAAATAACCCAATTAAAATCTCTCTAAGAATAAAACAAATAACCCAATTAAAAATGGTCAAAGGACCTAGGGAGACATTTTTAAAAGAAGACATGCAAATATCGTATAGGGATATGAAAAAATATTCAAGATTACTAATTATCAGAGCAATGTACATTAAAATTACCATGAGATGTCACCTCACACCTGATAGAATGACTTTTCTCAAAAATACAAAAGATAATTGTTGGCAAGGATGTGGAGAATAGGGCTCACTTGTGCACTGTTAGTGAGAATGCAAATTGCTACAACAATTATAAAAAACAGTATGGATATTCTTCAAAATATTTAAAAAGTAGAATTATATGATTCAGCAATCTCATTTCTGGCATATATCTAAAGTAAATAAAATCAGTATGTCCAAGAGATATCTGCATACTCATGTTCATTGCTGCATTATACATAATAGTCTGGATATAGAACCAAGCTAAATGTCCATCCACAGATGAATGCATATAAAGAAAATGTTACACACACACACACACACACACACACACACACACACACACACACTGGAATAGTTGTCAGCCTTATAAAAAGGAAATCCTGTCATATGTGACAACATGGATGAACTTGGAGGACATTATACTATGTGAAATAAGCCAGGCACAGAAACAAAAATAATAAATTATTTCACCTATATGTAGAATTACAAAACAGTGAATGTATAGGATCAGAGAACAGAATAGTGGCTTCCAGGGGCTGGGGTGGAGGAATGGGGAGAAGTTAGTCAAAGGACACAAAATTACAGTTAGGCTGAATGAATGAGTTCTGAGGATCAATTATACAGCATGGTGACTATAGTTAATAACTGTATTATGTACTTAAAATTAAGAGTAGATCCTAAACATATATATACACACACATATATATATTTTTTATATATACACATATATCCTAAATATATATATACACATATATATACACACACACACATATATATATACAGACACACACACACACACACACACACACATTCATTCCCAAAAACCCTAAGCAAACTAGGGACAGAAGGATTGACCCTTAATCTCATGAAGGGCATTTTAATAAATGTGTAGCTAACATTATACATTGGGCAAAATATTAAACATATTTCCTATAAATTTGGGGAAAAGGGCAAGAAACCTCATTCTCACCACATATATTAACATTTTAGTGGAAATCTTAAATATTGATATTAGGCAAATTAAAGAGAAAAGACAAGAACTGAAATATTCAATGTTGTTAATACGTCATTTATTTCTAAATTGACCTATAGCTGTGATGCAATCCGAGTCAAAATCCCAGGAGCACTTTTTGTAGGAGTTGGTGAGGTTGTTATAAATAATATATGTCAATACAAATAGCCTAGAATATATGAAATCATGTTGAAAATGAGCAAAATTTGAGCACTTAAATTACTTGACATCCAGTTTTATTATAAAGCTACAGTTATTGTACTGACCTAAGGGTTGACACATACATCAGGCAACAAAACAAATAGCAAGAAGTAGACCTTTCTTTAATAATTATACTCTCAACATTTATATCTGACAGAATATTCTTAACCAAAGGTAGGAAGTTGAAAAGGGAGGTGAAAAAGAACTCATACAATTGAATAATAAAGACAAAATAAGTGTGAGAGACAGTAAAATGGCAAACCTTTTAAACAGTCACTTTAAAAAGTAAATTTATGGAGTCCTTTCACCATTGCTTGTTTTTGTTGACTTTGTCAAAGATCAAATGGTTTTAGATGTGTAGCTTTATTTCCGGATTCTCTATCCTGTTCCATTGGTATATGTGTCTGTTTTTGTGTAAGTACTATGCTGTTTTGGTTACTGTAGCATTGTAGCCAGTTTGCAGTCAGATGATATGATTTATCTTACTTTATTCATTTTGCTTATAATTGTTTTGGCTATTTTGACTCTTTTTTGGTTCCTGGTATTGCCACTTTAGTGATATTTATTATTCCAATATATGAGCATGGAATGTTTTTCCATTTCAATGATGCTGGGATAACTGGAAGGCCATGTGCAGAAGAGTGAAACTCTTCTACCTTTCACATTACAAAAATTAAATCAAGATGGATTAAAGACTTCAATGTAAGACCTCAAACTATAAAAGTCCTAGAAAAAAACCTAGGTAGGAATGGTAGGAAATATCTTTCTAGACATTGACCTTGGCAAAGGATTTATGACTAAGTCCTAAAAAGTAATTGCAACAAAAACAAAAATCGCCAAGTGGGACTTAATTAAACTAAAGCACTTCTGCACAGCAAACAAAACTATCAACACAATAGAAAGCTTACAGAATGGGGAAAAATATTCACAAGCTATGCATCTGACAAAGGTCTAATTTCCAGAATCTATAAGAAACTTAAACAATTTAACAAGCAGTAAACAAATAATTCCATTAAAAGATGGGCAAATGACATGAAAAAACACTTCTCTAAAGAAAACATACAGGGAACAGGCATGGTAATTCTTGCCTGTAATCCCAACACTTTGGGAAGCTGAGGCGGGCAGTTCACTTGAGCCAAGGGTTTGAGACCAGCCTGGTCAACATAGCAAAACGCTGTCACTTTTAGTGAAATACAAAATTTAGTCGAGTGCAGTGGTGTGTGCCTGTAGTCCCAGCTACTTGGGAGGTTGAGGTGGGATGATTGCTTGAGCCCTGGAGGCAGAGGTTGCAGGGAGCCAGTATCATGCCACTGCACTCCAGCCTGGGTGACAGAGCAAGAATTTGTCTCAAAAAAATAAAAAGACATACAAGCTGCCAACAAACATATGAAAAAATGCTCAACATCACTAATCATCAGAGAAATGCAAATCAAAACCACAGCAAGATACTGTCTCACACCAGTTAGAGTGGCTGTTATGAAAAAGCAAAAAAGAAAAAAAAAACAGATGTTGATGAGGTTGTGGAGAAAGGAAACATTTATACACTGTTATTGGGAATACAAATTAGTTCAGCCACTGTGGAAATCAGTTTAGAGATTTCTCAAAGAACTTAAAACAGAATTACCATTTAATTCAGCAATCCCATTACTGGGTATATACCCAAAGAAAACAGATCTTTATACCAAAAAGACATGCAATTCATCAGAGCACTATTCACAATAACAGAGACATGGAATCAGTCTACATGTTCATGAATGGTGGACTATATAAAGAAAATATGGTACAGATAAAACATTAATAGTAGAACTACATGGTGTATATGCACTTGTTCATTGTAATTTTTTTTATTTTGGGATATGTTTAAAATTTTTCAAAATTGAAAAACTATTAACAAATAATATTGGATACAGGATCTACCCCAAAAGCTTATCCTGCTATATTTTAAATGAAGGAGACTGCATTTTTACTTTAGAAATATTTCCATGAACATTCTCCAAAAATATATTTCATTTTGTGTGTTCCATCTAATAAACTTCCCTTTAAGACTCTTAACAGAGTCATTTTTTCAATGGCACTTCCTTTCTCTAGGTACATTTACTATTCCTGCATTACAGCACAAATATACCAATAAGTATTAATTAAAATGCTTAAATATTTTCCTTTTTTACAATTTTGTCAAAGTACACAGGGGCCCACTTTCCTAATATCTGTAATTCTTACACTGAAACATCTGGTTGTACACTCCTCCAGATTTTTGTTTCAAGTCACAAGAAATATCTCTTCACTGCTCAAGCTATATTATAAAAAATATTTAACACTAAATACAAATTTCAATTCCATAAAATTATTACCATCATGATTTCAAAAATATGTAGACAATCATCTGTAGAAGCTAAGCTTATAATATTTTGCATTAATAAGGACCTAGATTTTAATCAGAGCTCAGCTCTCTAGTAATGTGAGATAGGAAATTTTCTTCAGTTGCCTTATCTTGATTTTCCCTGAGTCATTAATTGATCAAGTAAAATATTTATATAAATGTCTAGTGTAGTTCTTTGCATATTATATGTATTCAATCCATAACAATCATCTGCATTATTATAAAAGTTAAAACTATAAAACAGTTATTTTAAATAATCAAAATTATAACTTACCATATTGCATATTCACTGAATTTTTCACAGCATCATATTTTAATTTGTTTTTAAAAAATGAGTCATACCTCAAAGAGCTTTTAAAAAGTAAGTGAAAATTTGAATGAAAAAATAAATAAATAAATTGTGTGAGTCTAAAGCTACATGTCTCTAGCTGAAAACAGACCAAAAAGTATATTACCACAGAGGAGTATTTCAAAAGATTAAAGTATTTTTCCCTGAAATAAGAAACAAAATATGAAATTCAAAATGGATAAAAATCGATAAAATCAGCTGGAAAAGCTCGTATTAACATTAAATATATTATAAAACCTATTGATGATCAAATTTTCCAAAAATAGTATGGTATTTTTATTATTTGTGAATTAATCTGAGCCACCTTCCAGGTAGATTTCCATTAAATGCATATCTTAATGGCACTTAGTGAAAGGTTTTCTGGACCCAATGGTTCTTACACAAACATGATTGCTGGAGGGTCCTTGAGATAGTGAAGGTTAATACCACTATTAATTTAAGGAGTATAAGAACAAAGGAGCACTAAGGTTTTCATCTGACAGTTATGTGAGCTGGCTTCCACTATAATAAGTGTAGGTGCTGTAGGATAGGAACAATCGAGTTGTCAGACACTATACTACCAAAGACGCAGAAAGTAAAAAATGTGACAAAATAAGGAATACTAGGGGATGTATGCAGATGTGGAATCGCATGTAAAATTCAATCCCTTTAGTCCATTGGAAGGATCCTCTCATTTTAAAAAATGTTTCAATGAATACGGAAAACAGTGAAGAATATTTCATAAAATTCATATGTTGAAATTTTTTTAAATTTAGCCTAAGGAAAAACATCATGCACATATTTTTACTAATAAACATTCCATATTCTATAATCAGAAATCAAACACCACGAATTTGATAACAGGGAGGTACAAGAGGAGACTAGAAAATCAGACAAGAAATGACTTGGGTGCCATATAGAAACTGGATTCAAGCTTTTAATTATTAGAAGATATATTTTAATGCACATGAGAGAAGGTATAAGAATAATGGCTTCATAATCGTTAACAATTTTATTTATAATTATATGTTTTCCTAATGGTGAATTATTAATAAAGTCATTTTCTACCTTTATGTGTATTTACCTTTTTACTGATATCTTACACTGCACATCTATTAATTTTCATAGATTACCTAATCTGCTTCTCTTTCTCGGCATGGCTAATTCTAACTCCTTCTCGAGTTAGGGTAGGTCAGTGGGAGATGGCTCTAAGAAAATCATCCATCATGCCTTAAAGATAAATAATTTATTGATTTCTCTTTATCACCTTTAAGAGTTGTTTATGTCCCAGTATATGAATCTTCTCTTGAATACTTATTCAAAATACATTTACCTCATTGAAGTTCATTTTCACTCTTTTCGTTGTGCCTTTTGATGAACAGTTCTAAATTTTAAGAGTCTATTTTATCATCTATCCCTTTATATTTAGAGCTTTGTTTCACTTGCACAAGACAATTTTTCCTAAATTAAGGGCACGATGGTGGTTTCCTAATGTTTTCTTTCAGAAAGTTTATTGATTATTCATTTAGAGGTACTATTCATCTAGTGTTTTGGTATATGGAGTAAAATGGAGGCCAAGATACCTTCTTTCCACTTAGAAAATACATGTACTCACTGACACTGGAATTGGGAACTTTATGATTAGTCTTCATATATAGTAAGCTAAATTTCATAGATTTATTTTCCCTTTTTAAGATCACTTTAGCTCTTTTTGGATCATTTTGTTTCCAAGTGAATTTTAGAATCAGCTAGACAGTGCCCACAAAATACCCACTTGCATTTTGACTGCATTAATTCTATATCTAAATTTGGAAAAGAGTATTAAATTAAATTTTTAATATTATATTACCTGTGGCATTACACACAAGACACTGTTTCGTATGTAAATTAATTGATAAATGGCAGTAATAAGAAAGATTATGAAAGAGTAAAATGTAAATCAAAAGCAATGAGTATTGAATCAGGAGATAGATGTATGTTTGAAAAGAAGAAGGAAAACTATAGAAAACAGAAAGAGAATAGAAATCTGGATTGCTTCCTGATGTGCCATATTCAAGGGATCTGGCAGTATTTCAGTGTACAAACATGTTATAAATATAAAATACCAAATACATGCACACAGACAAACACATACATACAAATTACTTTGCTTTTCTTGTCCAATTCTTTTCCATCTGGCGTTCTCATTCTAATTTAGTGCTTACTGAACATTATTGTAATATAAAAGGATACACAATTTAGATAATTAAGAATTACTTGGTGTTACCAAGTATCAATCCAAATATGCATATTTGAATTATTCATATAACATTATAAATATGTATATTTAGGACAAATTATATTTTTTGAAGAGATAAAAATTCATATGGCCTGGGAGGATAATTTTCTTTTTTGTTCTAACTTAGTAAAAAGCTAATGAGCTGGGTTAAACCAGTCTGCTGAGAGACAGCAAAGCCTTAGATTGATGTCAGCATTCTTGACTTACAAGGCTATTCTTAGCATCTCCATATGTAAACCTTGGTTCTCAGTATGCACACTTTCTATTTAGTTACTGGTACTGACAAATTTTTGTTTCTTATACAAACTTTGTGTTGCTCCCTTTCCTCTTAAGCTAACATCTACATATGTAACACAGTGTTTGTACAGAACTTGTTCTCTTGGAGTGCTTTTAATTTCATGTCAAGCATGCCATTCAGGCAGACCCCTACCTCCTGGAATTCTGGACATGCATACAGAACATCTATATCCATGCTATACTATACAATGTTGAAAGTTTGGAGGGTGAGCATGTACTCTTCCACTTTCTTCCTTGTAATGTCCCTAATAAACTCTATGCCACATCTGCACCCTGTGACACTGGAGGTCTATAATGATGCTTTCACAAGATATTCCAGTAGAACAATTTTCTTACTCTAAGGCTATTTCCAAAGCTTTTACACAAACAGCCATTTGAGAGTTAAGGTATTTGATGAAAGATTGCACACCTGTCTCTTCTCCCTATTGTATCAGACATCTCCAACTAAAATAATCACTCTAGGCAACAATGCAGCATTCTAAAAGACAAACATGATTATCATGGCTTTATTTCACATGCAGAAATAGTTCAATAACAACAAAAATTTTCTAGAGAGAATGGAAACCCTGTAATAAATGGCAAGAACACAGATGTTAATTGGACCTGGAGTCTCAACGTGATTGCATTTGTTTAGAAACTAAAAAGTCCTAGATCAAGTCATATATCCATGTTGAGTTTCAGTTTTTTTCATCTGCAAATGAAAAAATGCATGTCACAATAAATTGGAGTAAGAACCAGATAAAAATAGTTGATGTGAAATGTCAGGTACAGTTCTTTGGCACAGATAAAGTGAATGCTCAGTAAATTATGTTCTTTTCTGTTTGCAGCTTTGAAGTCTTTGTTTTGTTTTGATTTTATGATGCAGAAAAAATGCCAAGAGTCAAGAATTGTGGGTGGGTCTTGAAAAAGAGAATGGCCCTAAGAAAGATCATAGCCAGCAATAAAATGGCTACAAGTAGAAGGTGGTAAATACTTCCAACAACTTAAATGTATAAGGAAACATATCCTCCCCTAGAACTGCAAGGACATAGAGCCCTGTTGATCTATTTTTTACTGAGATCGGTATCAGACTTCTGATCTCCAGAAGTGTAGGATAATACATTTAAGTTGTGTATGTGATTAAGTTGGTGGTAGTTTGTAATGTCAACAATAGAAAACAACTGCAGGCTTTATGAGTGAGGAATAGTGTCCAGGTGCTGTACTTTGGAATCACTCTTAAGCATAGTATGAATAATTTTGATTATCAAATGTATGAATGCAATGAATAATTTCTGAGTGAATTAATATAGAAGAATTCTCTCATTATATTAGATAAGGCCTCTGACATAGATTAAATTTAGTCTCTTGTGTCCCAGTAGAAATTAGTTTAAGATCTAAATGTATCTTACCAATAAATTCTACATTAGCCAGAATTGTAGTGCAAAAATCTATACTACCAATTTTGGTAGCTTGTTTATTTTTCAGTTACTGGCTGCTTTTCTCCAGGAGATAATTGTATGTCTTTTCTTTCTAAATGGCCATATTTCTTTTGGCCAAAACAGCAAGAGCAGAAATGACTGGTGCATTGTGTGAGGAAAAGCTTCGAGAGTATCACATGGTTCTACCATCTCTGTTTTCTCTCCATGATGAGAACAGCATGTCCCAAACAGGGTTGTCCTCTTCAGCTGAACTCCCTGAATGGAGCAAACCACAACTAACTCAAAAATAACATGTACATATAAGTGAGACATAAATACGTTCCTGTAATCACTAAGAAGGTTTTTGCCACTACAGAATAATCTAGCAAAAACTAACACAGAAAGCAATATGTAGAAGTGGAGTGTTTGGGTAATATAAAACCTAAATTATATGACTTTATATTCTGGTAGAAAGCATAATAAGACTTACAATTTAGCTTGAAAAAGAATGACCCAAGTTATGCAGCTATAGCATATTTGATAACATTATATAATGATATCATTGGAAATACAACAAATAAAGCTTATAAATGAATGTATTTTTCAAAAAATTAAAATAATGCTAAACCTTATCGCTATTAGATTTTTATCTCTAATGGCTTCCTTGGATAAATTCTGCAAGAAACAGTGAGCTCAGAAAACAATAGGCTGTTGTGCAAGTACTGTAACTGATGTATTTCTCAGCTCCTACCAGTTAAAGAAGCTATTTGTGACAAAAGCTAATTAAATTCCACTTTATGATTACGGCAAAATCAACAATGTAGGTTAAAATAATAACCTTACTATAATCTCTGAATCAATTACTATGTTGCCCACCAAATATTTTTATTTTAGCAGCACATCTCAGGGTAAAGGAACTGGAACCATAGCTCTCTTTTGGAAATCTTGTAAGCTAAATATATTGAAAATCAAATCAAGAGGGACAGGTGTGTCTCAAAAAGAATTATGAGCATAGCTATTATCACATGGGAAAAAGATGAGAAGACAACCAAATTTTTGAAAGTGTTTATTCCTAAAAAAGACCAAAACCTGCATTAGAATAAACTGTGACTCTTTGAACCTTAAAAGGATGGGTGGGCCTAACCTTCTAAATGCTGTAAGATAAGCTATGAGGACACAAAGGCATAAGAATGATGCAGTGGACTTTGGGGACTTGGGGGGAAGAATGGGGGGGGCAGGGGTGAGGGATATAAAACTACAAATATAGTGCAGTGTATACTGCTCAGATGATGAGTGCACTAAAATCTCGCAAAGCACCACTAAAGAAATAACTCATGTAACCAAATACCACCTGTATCCCAATAATTTATGGGAAAAAAAGAAACCTTTAAACGATAAAAAAGAGGGGAAAATAACAAAACAAAAATAAAAGCTATAAGAAGAATGAGAAACGTACTCATCTGATAAAGAGGATACTGTCTCCAATGTCCTATTCAGATATGGCCACAGAAGAAAATGGAACAGCAATGGCCTAAAAGAAGGAGTGAGCAGACATTTAGAAGAATAAACTTTGTTGTCACTGCTAAGGAGCATTACCAAAGCCTAATCAAAGAACATTCTATATTCCTAGGTTACCTGCCCAGTTTGTTTAAGCATCGTTATAGATCACTGGCCTCCTATATTCCCTTTTCCAAATGAGAATGTTATTTCCATTTCCCTGCCTTAGTTCCACCACCGTATGCTGGCTATGTGAAAAAATTGTAATATGATGTTGAACTTTAAGCCTGGTGATAAGATTTCACAGGTCATTTGGTATATCATCTTGGTGAGGGAATGAATAAATTTCAGTTGCAAAATGGAACAAAGTGAATACGATAAAGAGCATGGAATCTTTTAGATTGTACTATTACTGCCAATTATTAGTTCTCCCTGCCAGTGGGGGAAATAATATTTCCCTGCTCTACTGGATAGCAGACTTCGTTATGTTACTTCACTAGGTACTTCACAGGGAGATCATTTAAAACAAAATTAAAAAGATGAAATCTTAAAATCAGCCAGAGAAAAATTACACATTACATTTAAAGAAGCTTAGATAAGACTGGTAGCTTACTTTATAATGAACGTTGAAAGCCAGATGTCAACAGAAGCATTTATTTAAAGTGTTAAAAGAAAAGACCTGCCAACATAGAATAACATATATCTCCCAAATAAAGAACTGATGAAGGCATTTTCAGACAAACAAAATAAAGACTATTACCAACAGTCTTAAGAGAAATGCTAAAAGAAATTATTTGGGAAGAGGAAATTATATCAGACAGAAACACAGAAATGTAGGTGGAAATGACAAATACCACAAAGGTATAAATATGCCATTAATCATAAATGATAATTGATTACACCAAACCTCAAGTGTACTGCTTTATATAATTCAGAATACAGGTACACTGAGATTCATGTGAATATCCAGGAAAGTTATGAGAGGAATAAATGGAATGGAAGTCTACAATATTTGAGCATTACTGGGGAAATAGTAAAAATAATTTGTAATGCATCTTAATAATAGGTCAAGTGTGCTGTTATAATTACTTGTATCACCACTCAAAGTGATGAAATAATATAAAATTAATAATTTAGTAGAGGGAAAAATGTAGTAACAAAAAATATCCTTTTAATGAAAATAAAGCAAAAAATGAAGAAAAATATAACGTGATTCAAATAGAAAATTAAACTGAAATAAATCAACCACATTAGAACTTACATTAAATAAAAATAGGCCTAATACACAAAATGAAAAGAATATTGATAACATATTGGTACCCCCAAACACACACATTGCTTTTAACACACCAACTTTAAATATACGGCCATAAAACTGTCAGAATTTAAAGGATGGGGATGTAACAGTAACTAAAATAAAGCTTTGGTAGCCACACTAATATCATGTGAATATTTCATATAATTGTTTTGTAGAATTTAATATGTATACGTTATCTTTTAAATTCAATGGAAACTAAACCATCAACAACTGCAAAATCATGATTTTTGGACTTTCTTGTACCAATATAAGCCACCAGGTAAATTCTGAGGAATTTAACAGGGAGCTGTATATATCCGTATGTAAATATATCCATGGAAATTTTATAGCTATTCTGAGACTCTTTGGGATTAATATTAATGCAAGCCTCTTTGAGACCTAGGGCTACTTACAAATGTTGCACAGGTGCATGTACGTATGTATTTTAATGTTGCCTGTTTTTCAAAAGAAGATGCTATTAAGAACCTTGTGTTTCAAATAGTAATTAAAGATCAATCTTCACATATTTACATTTGTTGCCTTGCAGCTTTGGTGAACCTGCACTGTAATAGCAAAATAGGAAGGGAAATAAACTTAGAAAGCCAAGTATGGCAAACTTGTCTGTCAAATAAGGCTGAAACCCACACAAACACATTATTATATTTTATTAATGTACTAGTAGGAATAAATATCCTAAACTTAGCAAAGATAAAAAATATGTGCAAGAGGAACCCTATACTATCAGATTTTATGCTTTTTTAAAATTAAAAGCTAGAAATGAGAAAGCAAAATATACTTGTGTTACGGCACTTTTTGCATATCCATGTAAATTTAGGTGAGGTTATTACTCCTGATATTATTACAGAAAGATTTTTAGCTGAATTAGATTTCCTTTGACTTTGTTTAGCATACTCGAGAGTGCACCAACATAGCTCAAAATGTGACTGAATAACATATTTATGTCCCTTATGCTGAGGTAAAAGATATTCAGGTATCCACATGTTTTTTGAACTTATATAATATACTCCTAGGCATTAAGAGAGTAAAAATGAATCTAGGGATCAGTCACAATTTCTGCTGCTATTTAACATTCAATATACAAATATAGCCTTTATATATTTGAGGGATTAAATGTAACATGTTATGCTCTGATTTTCTACAAATATTTTGATATTTAATTAATATAAATTATATTATCTACTAGTAATTAATAAATGGTAGTAGTAAACCTGTCTTTTTGTGACCAAATTCTTATTTCCAACTTCTAAAATATGGACAGTACAGTTGGTGAGTGATGCCTTTTTCCACACTCACTTTCATCACATAAACATTAAAGGGGGATCACAATCTCACATAAGACTGCCATTCAACTCATTTAGCTCCTGACCCTTGACTTCCTGGTAAATAATATGATACTGGGTGCATCCTCAAAACACTGTCACACTAAAGAAGTTTTATTATAATTAAAAATAAATTGAAAGGCTATTAATGGCTTAAAAGTACAGTATATTGAAAGTATGAGATTCCACACTAATAAAAGGCATTGCTATTGCAGTGACTTTTTTTTTTACTAAGTTAGAGTGCCCAAAATG
This sequence comes from Hylobates moloch, assembly GCF_009828535.3. Taxonomy (NCBI): domain Eukaryota; kingdom Metazoa; phylum Chordata; class Mammalia; order Primates; family Hylobatidae; genus Hylobates; species Hylobates moloch. The sequence continues at coordinate 37,306,457 of NW_026652285.1, forward strand.
AGATTGTACAAATATAAAAGGATATGTACAGTATTCCTAAAATAATTTTTATAAAAGTTTAAAGGGCACGTTATTATAAAGAGACCTCCTAAATACTACATAAATGGTTATATTGTAACACTAAAGTTTGTGCAACTAGAAAGCTATTTTTTCTATTTAGACTATTTCACTATCTAGTCAAATGAAGTAAATGGGTGATAACTTTTACAAAGAGAATCAGCTGATAGAATTCATAAGGATTGTTGTAGGAGTCACCAAACTCCAAACTGACACCAGCAGTTGGTAGTAAAACCAATGATCCTTCCCAGGATAAATAACCATGGGTACAGAAATGATGACAAAAGCAGGAAATGAAATCTCGGTCCTCTACAATTTCACTGTCTCCTCTTTTGACTTAGTAATCGGGTGGTAAAGGAAAAATTGGCTTGAAGACCTCTACCTCCAGCATCACCAACCAGAGGATAGAAGGGTAGGTTTGATGCTGAGAGAAAATACCTTAATAACTTGCAGACCCATTTAAGACAGAGCCCTATTTGATCCTAAATTATAGTCATCCAGATATAAATGTAAACAAGTAGAACTGCAAATCATCATTCCCATTTAAATCCTTGAGGAATAGAATTATTTTAAAAATATATAAGAGAGTCATCACATATAACTTTCAAATATTGTCCTGGAAATGTATTTCATAAATAAATGAGTTGATATATTAATTACATGCCAATGATTAAGGGCAGTCGATAGTGAGTAAATTTTTCCATTTTTATAAGTTATATTTTACTTATATATATTATTAGACTTGTATATTTTTGTTATACATATATGTATGTACAGATAGCTTCATATATACATATATGATGTACAGATAGTGTCATATAGACATATATGTATGTACAGAAAGATCATCAAATCTATTGGGTACAAATCACATACACTAAAACTTACCCTTAGCTTTACACTTCTATGAACTTTAATAAATGTATAGTTGAGTATCCACCACTATAATCAAGATATGGCATATTTTCTTTCTCCTAGAAAGCTCCTGGCAATTATGGACATATTTACTATCCTCATAATTTTGCCATTTCCAGAATGCCATATCAATAAAAACATACATTATATTTCCTTTTCAGTTTAGCCTTTTTATTCTTTTTTTAATGCCCTTGAGATTTATCATGTTGTTGCACATACTAGTTTATTCCCTTTTATTGCCTACAGCCTGCACTGATGGGGTGGGTCCCTCTGCTCGCCTTCCTTGTTCCCAGTCTTTCTCATTAGCATCTATCATAGTCCGATAGGGAAGAGTTATGGATGAGGGTCAACATCCCATGTTTCTGGGTCTCCAGCTATTGCACACTAGCCCAAACTTGGCCTTTGGTAGTTTGATAACAATTTTAGCTACTTTTATTCTTACAGACTCACATGATACTGTTTCCTCCTATGTTCTAATATAGTTAAGATGGTTCATTTAAAATGTTAGCTTGCCTGAATTTTTTCATTGTTGAAGTGGGAGTGACATTCTTTGTAGTATTCTACATATTAATTATATGTAAAATGTATACTGTGTGTTTTAAAATAATGAATATGTACTGTATAAATTGTTTATTAAATGACATAAAGTACGTTTAAATCTTATAAAATAACTTTGGTGAAGAAAGTGTAAATGTTATTCTCAAAATTTATCCTTTTGCCAACAAAAGTATAATTAACACACTGTCATATACTCTGTTGTCAAATCCATAATTTTTAAAAAAATGATGTATTTGTTTCAAAAAATAATTATCATTTTTTCTATTCAATATCTTAAGTTGGATTTTTTTAACATGGTCACTCCTTTCAAAATTTCATAACTATAATATTAAGTAATACATTTAATAATTATAGTAACACTTACAAAAATTTACCTTTATTAAACATCTCTTCTGCTCTAATCACTCTACTAGTTGCTTTAAAATCATTACTCCTATTCTTTCCAGTTATCTCATATTGTAATTTTTATTATATTTATAAATAATTTGTATACCAGTTACCTATTATTTCCTAACAAATTACCCCTAAATGTGGCATCTTATGACACTAAGCATATTATGTCAAAGTTCCCTTGAGTCAGAAGTTAAAAATAGCCTAGTTGGGTGGTTCTGGCTCTAGGATTTGTCAGGAGTTTGTAATCAAGTTGTCAACCATACATTTAGTCATCTCAAAACTTGACTGGGGCTAAAGAATCCACTTCTTAGATGATTGACTCTCATGGCTACTGACAGAGGCTTCAGCTGCTGGTCACCGACAGATGTTCTCATTTCTTCACTATATAAGCCTCTCTATAGGGCTGTTCAATTTCCTTATAAAAACTAGCTTACCCCGCAGCCAGTTTTTCAGAGGGACCAAGACAGAAACCACATGTATTTTATGAAGGAGTTTTAGAATCCATACACCATCATTCTACAATATTCTATGATCACACAAGTTTTTATATCCAACTTCAGATAAGACTATATAAGGGTGTGAGTGGTATGAGGTGATTATCATTGAGAATAAGGGGAGATGCAACTTGGAGATTGGCTAACATGACATAAGCCTAAATGAGCTCAAATAGCTTCTAAGTAAATTAATCAGATATAAATTCAAATTGGTCTGACTTCATAGCTAGTGTCACCCAATTTTCTCAGGTTACTGCCATTTGACCTCATCCTGTGATATACAAAGTACTGTCTTTATTAAGTCACTCTACATTTATATGTTTGAAAATTCTTCTCAAGAAACTAGAGTTAACAGTAAATATCAGGGAATTTTTTTGCTAAATAGAGTATTAGAACTGGGCTTCAGATAATACTGGTAGAAAGAAACTGCACACAACCATGCAAGGTTTCCTCCATTTCTCCTATCTTCTCTTGGTGTATTGACTTCCTTCTCTTAGACAGGCTTCTTTCACTTGGCAGCTAGGAGCTATCTGGTTATCTCTGTATTAATATTTTAAAAAACCCTTAGATACGATATAATTAAAACAATAGTTGCCAGGATACTCGGAATGGTCTAATTCATGCCAGAAGACCACTCTAAACCTATTTCTGTGTCTAAGCAAGTGAGATTCATAAGAATTGTAACAGCTATTATTTGAACCATATAACCAAAATTTGTGCTGTTTTCTAGCTAATAGTGTAGGCATATTGGGTGTATGAAAACAATGGATCCCTACTCTCTTTACTTTGCTTTCAAAATTTTTATCCATGTGCCAATTTAAATTTTCACAATGCATTATTCTTGACTAAATGACTTCAGTAATTATAGAAGTGTCAAAAAACCATATACACCTGAATCATTTAAATATAAAGCACATGCTGGGGGTCTTTTATGCTCAATTAAACATTCATAGTCTACCTTCATTATATTAATGAGTATGGAAAGGCTGAAAGAAAAAGGAACTATGAGTTACTTTATGTGTGGCTGACACACATTTTGCACTTTTCTCTTGTACTCACGTTCTTGCTTCATCATCCAAATAGACTGCACTGGCAAAATACAGTTCAAAGATTAAATTACTAAGAAGTTCAAAATAGTGACAGTAGAGCATTAAACCAAGTATAAGACGCTTGTGAGCACAGAGCCCTGTGCTATTGCCTAGGTCACATGGTCATGACGCTGGCCTGGATAAGGTTGAAGTAGCAATGTATAGCTGGATAATATGAGTTTCTAAAATTCAGCTGGGTGGTTTCTTATTTGCTCAATAGATAGTTATGCATGATGATAGTAAATTGTAAGACTTGAACCGTTTCTTGGATTATTCTCAAATTACTTGCTCTTCTTCATTTAGATTCCAAAAGTATAATTTATTAATAATTCCCATCTGTAATTTGGGCTGCTGATCACAGATAATATGTAAATACAATATGCAAGCTGGGTGGCTCACGCCTGTAATCTCAGCACTTTGGGAGGCTGAGGCGGGTGGATCACCTGAGATCAAGAGTTCAAGACCAGCCTGGCAAACATACTGAAACCCTGTCTCTACTAAAAATACAAAAATTAGCCAGGCGTGGTGGCACATGCCTGTAGTCCCACCTACTCAGGAGGCTGAGGCAGGAGGATTGCTTGAACCCAGGAGGCGGAGGTTCTAGTGAGCCCAGATTGTGCCACTGCACTCTGGCCTGGGTGACAGAGTGAGACTCCATCTCAATAAATAAATAAATAAAATATTAATAATATATTCTTGTTTTCAGATTATTTCAAATTTCCAGATGCCTTTAACGTGGCTGAAGCAAAAAAAAAAAACAAAAACAAAAACAAAAACTAATGTTCACTTTAAGCTAAATATGCAATCCTGGATAGTTAAGTAGAATTAAATTACTAATAAATAAATAAATAAATAGTAATATAAATATTATATTCTGTTACTTTCTGAACACATCTATTGATGAAGATTCTGAGAGGTAATTTTTTACAATCAAACCCTTGATTGTAACAACACTTTAAACTTAGGTTCCTATTTTACTAAATAGGGAGAGGCAGCTTCTTTTTTGTTTGTGTGTGTGTGTGTTTGTGTGTGTGTGTGTGTGTGTGTGTGTTTTACTCTTTCCATTTTATTTTATGATAAAATGGTAGTTTTAAAAAGAGAAAGGGAGGAAAATTCTTTTAAAATATAGATAGAAGAAAATCTTTTACCGAATAAAACACTGAAAGTTTCCAAAAATATTTAGGTTGAATACCAATATATATTTCCTTAAAATTCTGATACCATACACACATATGTTTATTGCCGGACTATTTACAATGGCCACTTCTATGCAACAGTATATTACTGAAAACTCTAACCAGAGCAATTATGCAGAAAAAAGAAGTAAAACACCTACAAATTATAAAGGAAGAAGTAAAATTATCTGTTTGTAGATTGCATAACCTTTATTTTTTATCTTATTTATTTATTTATTTATTTTGAGACAAAGTCTCACTCTATCACCCAGGCTGGAGTGCAGTGGTGCCATCTTGGCCCACTGAAACCTCTGCCTCCCGGGTTCAAGCAATTGAACCCTGCATCAGCCTCCTGAGTAGCTGGGACTACAGGTGCCTGTCACCATGCCCCGCTAATTTTTGTATTTTTAGTAGAGACAGGGTTTCACCATATTGGCCAGGCTGGTCTCGAACTCCCAACCTCAGGTGATCAGACTGCCTTGGCCTCCCAAAGTACTGGCATAACAGGCATGAGGCACCATTCCCAGCCTAGATTGCATAATCGTATATGTAGAAACTGCTGAAACCTTCACAAAAGAGAAAAATACTGTTAGAACTAAAAAATAAATTCAATAAATGTGTAGGATATAAAATCAAAACACAAAAATCAGTTATGTTTCAATACAGTCAATAAACTGTAAACAATACAAAAATAGTTTTTTACGTTAAAGCTTTTTAAATATTCATGATGATAATGGGATTTTTAAAAATGACCATTATGGCCTTTTACCTGTTTTATCTGAGTCATTATGATGCAGTAAAAATTTCTCTTGCATAGCTGACCATTTTCACTATTCTCCACCCCTACCCTTCCTTTTCTCTTAGAGAATTTTTTTAAAAAATTTAATAGCTTTCCAGACACAAGTGGTTTTTGGTTACATGGATTAACTGTATAGTGGTGAAGTCTGGGCTTTTAATGTCCTCATTACCCAAATAATGTACATTGTACTCAATAGGTAATTTTTTATCCCTTTCCCCTATTCCCCACTTTCCCCTTCTGAGTCTCCAATGTCCACTTTACTACTGTGTATGCCTTTATATACCCATAATTTATCTCTTGCTTTTAAATGAAGAGATGCAATGTTTGGTTTTCCATTACTGAGTTAGATCATTTAGGATAATGGCCTCCAATTCCATCCAAGTGGCTGCAAGAGACATATTTCATTTTTATGGCTGAGTAGTATTCCATGGCATGCATATAGTATTCCATGCTGTGTGTATAGTATTTCATGGTGTATGTTTACACACACATACACATATAATACACACACACACACGTATATTCACATAGACATATTTTTTTTCCACACTATATTTTCTTTACTTTTCAGCTGGTGGGCACTTAGGCTGATTCCATATCTTTGTAATTGTGAATTGTTCTGCAATAATCTATGAGTTCAGGTGTCTTTTTGATATAATGACCTCTTTTCCTTTGGGTAAATACCTAGTAGTGGAATTACTGGATCGAATGCTAGATCTACTTTTAGTTCTATGAGAAATCTTCATACTGTTTTCCATAAAGCTACTAATTTACATTCCCACCAACAATGTATAAGCCATTCTGAAGGGGGTAAGGTGGTATCTCATTGATGGCGACAGCGGGTTCTGTGTACTCCATGAGCCAGTAGGAGTCAGAAACAGGCGGGAGCTGCATCCCCTACCGAGTTGTCAGGGCAGGAGTCCCGAGCTCCCAGGGGCAGCTGCAGCCAAAAAGCAGGGACTCCAGCCCCAGACATCCCTGCTGTCTCAGGGGCTCCAGGAAGTCCCCCAACCCCCATAGGCTCAGAAGTGCCTGCTCCCACACCCTGGCCTCTCCACACTCCTGGCACCTGCTCCAATTTCACAGCAAAGATGTGCCCAAGCCCAGGCATTGTGGCAACTCAGATGGGTGTGCACACTCTTGAGGTAGCACTGACTCGGTCAGCCCCCACCACCACCTTGGCCGCCTCTAGACTTTGGGCACAGACAAGTACGGGAGGGGAAGCTGGGGAAGTGATGAGGGCAGTCAGCCATGCCTGCAGGCACCCCTTAGCAGGAATAGCCTGGGTGCCATGGACAGCATGTTGATGGCAGGAGACAGACATGTTTCTGAGCAGAAAGGGGCAGGTCCCCAGTGAAACTCCACTTTCAAACCAGGGACAGCCTGAACCCTAGGAGCTGGGCTGCCAATTCAGGATTGAGTTCGTAGCCCGGAGTGAGAATTTATGGTGCTTTTTCCTGGCCGCACATGGCCACTCATGGACCAATCAGCAAGTACTTCCTCCCTTCTAAGGCCATACAATCCCCAGACACACCCAAACTCACACAGACGTTGGAACTGCCAGTTGTGTGGGAAGGACCTACCCGCTTTGGGTCTCCTCAACGTTGGGACAACCTGTCAGTGGAAAAGAGCTACCCACTTCAGGTCTCCTCAGAGCTGTTCTGTCACTCCACGAAGCTCCTCTCCGCCTTGCTCATCCTCCAGTTGTCTGCATACCTCATTCTTCCTGGACGCAGAACAAGAACTCGGGGCCCACTGAATGGTGGGACTGAAAGAGCTGTAACACAAATAGGACTGAAACACTCACTCCTCCCTCCCCTCCCCCACCGCCCATGCTCTCTTGCTAGATTCCAGGTGATGAGAAGGAGGGAAGAGAAGAGAAAAGAGCTGCAACCCTTTGGGGAACCCAGACCTAGAAGCTCCCTGAGCCCGGGTTGTGACACCCTCTTTGTGGCTCTGTGTTTCCTGGCATCCCCAAGCTTCCAGGCACCACCGTGTTCCTCGGTGCCTGCAGTGGATGCTGTTTGTATTATGCCTGGTCCAGCCACGGAGGGAGCCTGTTCCTGTGCCTGCACCTGGAGCTGTCTGGCCCACTGCAGTCAGCATGCCAGACCCCATGCTCACTCACACACGCCTAGCTGTTTCGTGCCTTGTTCACCGTAGGCAGACATGGGATCCAGGCCAGTACAGCTAACTGAGCACAGCCTGCCGGGCCCAGTAGGCAGAAAGAGCCCAACAGCCCCAAGCAAAACTCGAGCAAAAGCCGCACTGGCCACAGAGGATTACAGCTGGAAGAGTGACATTCTAAGGATTCTGTGACACCATTATGGTTTTAATTTGCGTTTTCCTGATGGGTAGTGATGCTGAAATTTTTTTAAATGTTTGTTGGCCATTTGTATATCTTCTTTCGAGAAATATCTATTCATGTTGTTTGCCCATATTTTAATGGGATTTTTCACTTTTTTCTTGCTGATTCGAGTTCCCTGTAGATTCTGCATATTCGTCCTTTATTATATTTATAGTTTGTAAATATTTTCTCCAGTTCTGTAAGTTGACTGTTGATTATTTCTTTTGCTGCATGGGGCCTTTTTAGTGTAATGAAGTTTTATTTATTTATTTTTCTTTTTGTTGCATTTGCTTTTGGGATCTTTGTCATCCTACTTGATCACGGTGGATAATCTTTTTAATGTGCTATAGAATTCAATTTGCAAGTACTTTGTCGAGGACTTTTTTTGCATCAGTGTTCACCAGGGATATTGGTCTGTAGTTTTCTTTTTTGTGTGTACTTTCCTGGCTTTGGGATCAGGATAACATCAGCTTGTAGAATGTTATTCAAAACATGGTAAGTTTTTTTGGAATGTCTGGTAGAATTCTTCTGTGAATCCATCTGGTCCTGGGCTTTTTGTGTTGTTATTGCGAGGCTTCTTATTACTTATTCAATCTCATTACTCATTATTGGTATGTTCAGGATTTCTATTTCTCTATGATTCAAACTTAGGGAGTTGTATGTTTCCAGAAATTTATCCATTTCCTCTAGATTTTCTAGTTTGTATGTCTCACTCTGTTGCCAGGCTGGAATGCAGTGGCGTGATCTCGGCTCACTGCAACCTCTGCCTCCCGGGTTCAAGCAATTCCCCTGCCTCAGCCTCCTGAGTAGCTGAGAATACAGGCGCGCGCCACTATGCCTGGCTGATTTTTTGTATTTTAGTAGAGACAGGGTTTCACTGTGTTGCGCAGGCTGGTCTCGAACTCCTGAGCTCAGGCAATCCACCTGCCTCAGCCTCCCAAAGTGCTAGGATTACAGGCGTGAGCCACCGCGCCCAGCCACAGAAATATATTTTAAAACATATTTAAGTTATATAAAATTGTGCCACTTTAAAAAGAAAGAAAGAAAGAAATTAGGTGAATCTCAGGAAGAAATGTGACAGAAAAATAAACTGTAGTGTAGCAGATGGCTTTAAAAAAACAGATTTCAGAGTTAACAAAGCCTTTTTCAATTTCACTAAAAGAAAATTAGTATTTCAAAAACTTTTGCTCTAACCTAGGGGATCAAAGTTTTACTTATGTATTAGCGTAATTTAATATCAACGCTCAATCTTTAGAGTCCTAAAATCTCTCTTAATTATAGCCAACTTGATTACACACAAAATTCCTTTCATAAATTTACCCTTTATGAACTATTCTTTATCTGCTTAGACCTTTTATGCCATGCTTAGACTTTCTACTTTGTCCTGTGCTTTTTCTTTCTTCACTGGTCATTTTACTTTAGGACAGTGATGGATCACACAAGATTTTCACACAAAATTAATCTCTTTTATTTTCAACGTTCCTTGCCGATATCTTTAGACCTATTTCTTCAAATTTCTCTCTCACAGTGATTCCTTTATATCCTGTTTTTATTTTTTCTAAATTCGTATTTTGAAACAATTTTTATGTAACCTCCACATTAAACAAAATTATTATCTGTTATCAAAAAATAACATAAATTATGTATGTATGTTTTAGTCAAAATCACATCTTTTTTAGGCACATTTTACATAAAGAATTATATATATATATATATTTGAATTTTATCTCTTAGTAACAATAATTTTTAGCAACCAATTGTTAACTGTTTGTCACATATCAGTATTTTATAGATGAGAACCATTTTATAATTTTTTAGCAACTCATTTCCTGTAATATAATACTTTCATTTATTAATAAGCCCAAATATATTTAGTCTTTCTGTAAAATATAGAAAGTCAAGATTTTGTTCTGTTTGATCTGAGAGTCTAACCTTTATAAACATGTATTTCATTTTTTTCTATTAGATCATAAATTCTTCAATTAACTGTTTCATCACCATAAGTAATTGTTATTCAGAAAAATTTAAATTTGCATTCCCTAAAGGTGTCTAGGCTGTTGGTTACCATGGAGCTGTTGTAATTTGTAAAGGCGATAATTAGAAAGCACTTTAAAACCTTTTTATAATGTTGCCTGGAATGCCATAACCAGTAAGTTTTCAACATTAGTACAAAAGTCACCACATTCAAAGTAGGCAGAAAAAAATAGAGTTAAACAGATCCCTTAGAAGGCTCTACATGTTAATTCTGTAGTTGCAGGTTGTTTTCAGAGGTTTCAAATAAGCACCATTTGTGCTCTAAATTTATATGAATGTACTTTGCCCATCAGTTTTAAAATGTTCATGAGAATAAGGCACAACATAGATGGCTAAAATCTCAGAAAACTTGGCATGCCTTGATGTTTGAGAATCTCATTTCATTTTTATAAGTATTTTGAGAGCAATAAAGAGCCTGTAAGTCCCATTAGATAATGGTTAGAAGTTTGGATATATGTTATAGATGGTGGCAACTGTGCTAATGGTTTTAATTAATCACCGTGCATTCACTGTTTAGAATGTCTGTTTTTGCTATTGGAAGATTTTCAGGAACGAGCAAGTAAAAAAGCTGAATTATTTACAGATGTGTGTTACCAAAAAGAAAACAAGACATGAATATTCACAAAAAAATTTTATCAAAGTATGCAGATCAAACGCAACATTAAACTAGGCATGCAAACCCAAAGTGAATTCCCCAGAAAAGGCATGTCTCAGAGAAAGAATTAAAGTTCTGTAGAAAGCAGAGTACTCAAACCAGAAAGACATTTGTCTTTTTACCAAAAAGGACTTCTCAGAAAAGACAAAAGGCTTTTATGATCCAAGGAGAAATGTAAAGTCTTTTATTAAGGAGGTGCTTATAACCAAACCAAATCCTGAATCCCGAATTACAACCATACCAAATACCAACACAAAGTATCTACCAAAAAGAGAAAGGTTTAGCCTGAGAGAAGACTCACCAGGGCAAAAAAATGAGCCATGGAAACAGAGAGGTCAAAGCGTTCAAGTGTGTACTGCACACCAGTTCCAAGTGTTGGGAACAGGCCCCCCAAAATTTGGCCATAAACTGGCCCCAAAACTAGCCATAAACAAAATCTCTGCAGCACTGTGACATGTTCATGATGGCCATGACGCCCACGCTAGAAGGTTGTGGGTTAACCAGAATGAGGGCAAGGAACACCTGGCCTGCCCAGGGCGGAAAACTGCTTAAAGGCATTCTTAAACTACAAAAAATAGCAGGAGCGATCTGTGCCTTAAGAACATGCTCCTGCTGCATATAACTAGCCAAACCCATCCCTTTATTTTGGCCCATCCCTTTGTTTCCTGTAAGGAATACTTTTAGTTAATCTATAATCTATAGAAACAATGCTTATCACTGGCTTACTGTCAATAAATGTGTGGGTAAATCTCTGTTCTAGGCTCTCAGCTCTGAAGGCTGTGAGATCCCTGATTTCCCACTCCACACCTCTATGTTTCTGTGTGTGTGTCTTTAATTCCTCTAGCACTGCTGGGTTAGGGTCTCCCCGACAGAGTTAATCTCGGCACCAAGAATCACCAATTCCTTATGATAGTAATCTTTCTTCAGGTTTTGGTTCTAGACACCATTTTAAACACAAATAATAAACAGAGAGAGACTCTCTAAAAGGAAATGATTTTTATTCCAGAACAGTACATTGCAATCCAATTGCAAGTGCTATAGTAAACCACCTACGTATTCAGGAGGGTAAAAGAAGAACAGGATTTAAAGAAAAAAATTAGGAGGATTACATAATTGTTTTGAGATAATTACCCTAGGCTACAAGGATCAATAATGAGGATAATACGAATCCAAGAATGGACACGCAATTGTTGGGAAAATGTCCTTGCAGGAGACTTTTTTTGTGCATAAGTTTGTGATGGGATTTGAGAAAGGTTGCAGTTTTTGTAATCTTTTGTGATAGTTTTGTTATAACAGATGCAAACGTGAGAACCCTGTCTTCACAAAGCCTTCCCCAGCCAGGCACAGTTGTGCACCCCTGTAGTCTCAGCTACTCAGGAGGCTAAGGCAGGAAGATGGCTTGAGCCCACGAGTTTGAGCCAGCCTGGGCAACACAGTGAGACTTTATCTCTAAAAATAATAATAGTAATAAAATTATTAATAAAAAATTCCATTTACAACAGCATAAAATATAAAATAAAATACTTAGGTGTAAGCTTAAGCAAAAAAAGTATTAATAGAAGACTTGTATGCTGAAAACTGCATAATATTAATGAAAGAAATTAAAGATGTAAAATAAACGGAAAGATATTCTGTTTTCCTGGATTGGAATATTTAGTAATGTTAAAGTACCCATATTATCCCTAGAGATCTACAGATTCAATGCCACCCCCATCCAAATCCCAAGGACATTTTCTTTTTTACAGAAATAGAAAAATAATTTTACATTCCTGCAGAACCACAAAAGACCCAAAATAGCATAAGCAATCTTGAGAAAAATGAAAAAAGGTAGAGACATCACACTTTCTGGTATCTAAATATATTACAGAGTTGCAGTAAATAAAGTAGTATGGTACTGACATAAAGACAGACATATAGACAAGTGAAACAGAATGGAGATCCTGTAAATAAACTCACACATATAATGGTTGACTGATCTTCAACATGGTTAGCAAGAATATACAATTGAGAAATGAAATCTCTTCAATAAATGGTGTTAGAAAAAACTGGATCTCCACATTCAAAAGAATAAAATTAGCCCTTATCATATGGCATACATGAATATTAAGACACAGTTAATTATAGCCTTACATGTAAGACTTAAAACTCTAAAACTCCTATAGGAAAACCTAGGGGGAAAGCTTCTTGGGGACTGGTCTTGCCTTGGTTTCCTGGATATGACACCAAAAGCACAGCCAACAACCAAAAAAATAGATAAATGGTATTATGCAAAACTCTGTCATTTCTACATAGCAAAGAAAATAATCAACAGAAAGAAAAGGGAAAATATGAAATGGAAAAAAATGCTGACTATATATCTGATAAGGAGTTAGTATTCAAAATATATGAGGAACTCCTACAACTCAATAGCAGTAAAACAAATTACAAGAAAATGGGCCAAGAACTTGAATAGACATTTCTGCAAAGCAGACATATAAATTGTTCCAGGTAAATTAAAAGGTACTCAAATTAACAAATCACTAGGTAAATGTAAATCAAAACCAATATAAGATATCACCACATATAAACCATAGTAGCTACTATCGAGAAAACAAAAGACAATAAATGTTGGTGAGAAACTGGAGAATATGGATTTCTTCTACCCTCTTGGTAGAAATGTAAAGTGGTGCAGCCACCATTAAAAACAGAATGGAGGTTCTTCAAAAAGTTTAAAAAACAGTCATATGACCAAGCAATTCCACTTCTGGATATATACCCAAAAGAACTGAAATCATTGTTCAACTCCCATTTGTGAGTGAGAGCATGTGATGTTTAGTTTCCTGTTTCTGTGTTAGTTTGCTGAGAATGATGGTTTCCAGCTTCATTCATGTCCCTGCAAAGGACATGAACTCATCCTTTTTTATGCAAGCATAGTATTCCATGGTGTATATGTGCCACATTCTCTTTATCAAGTCTGTCATCGATGGGCATTTGGGTTGGTTCCAAGTCTTTGCTATTGACAATAGTACCACAATAAACATAGGTGTACATGTGTCTTTACAGTAGAATGATTTATAATCTTTTGGGTATCTACCATTTGATTGATGGGTCAAATGGTATTTCTGGTTCTAGATCCTTGATGAATCACCACACTGTCTTCCACAATGGTTGAACTAATTTACACTCCCACCAACAGTGAAAAAGTGTTCCTATTTCTCCACATCCTCTCCAGCATCTGTTGTTTCCTGGCTTTTTAATGATCACTATTCTAATTGGCATGAGATGGTATCTCATTATGGTTTTGATTTGCATTTCTTTAGCAAACAGTGATGATGAGCTTTCATATGCTTATTGCCTGCATAAATGTCTTCTTTTGAGAAGTGTCTGTTCATATCCTTAGTCCACTTTTTGATGGAGTTGTTTGTTTTTATCTTGTAAAATTGTTTAAGTTCCTTGTAGGTTCTGAATATTAGCCCTTTGTCAGATGAATAGATTGCAAAACTTTTCTCCCATTCTGGACGTTGCCTGTTCACTCTGATGATGAGGGGAACATCACACACTGGGTCCTGTCAGGAGGTGGAGGGCTAGGGGAGGAATAGCATTAGAATAAGTACCTAATGTAGATGACAGTTTGATGAGTGCTGCAAACCACCATGGCAACTGGATAACTATGTAACAAACCTGCACGTTTTACACATGTATCACAGAACTTAAACTATAATAAAAAAGTAGCAATTCAATTCAGACAGAAAAGATAGCATGTATGATCATGCAATGGACATAATCTCCACTTCATACATCTTCAAAATAATCTATAAGATTATAATATAAAATGCAAATTTAAGAGAATACTTGTTTACTCTTAGGATGTTGCAGACCTTCTTAAGTCAAAACACCCAGAAGCCATAAAGGAAGAAGAAATAGATTTGAACAAATAATAAAATATTTGACAATAAAAAGTAGACCATAAAAAAGTTAAAAGATATATATAGGGAGAAAATGTTTGCAAAAAGTAGACAAAGGGCAGGAACAGCCATTTTACTGAAAAGGAAATGCAAATGGTAGCCAAAGGCAAATTTAAACTTCTTTTTATTATTATTATACTTTAAGTTCTGGGATACCTGTGCAGAATGTGCAAGTTTGTTACATAGATATACACGTGCCGTGGTGGTTTGCTGCAACCATGAACCCGTCATCTGCATTAGGTGTTTCTCCTAATGCTATCCCTCCTATAGCCCCCCACCCCCTGACAGGCCCCAGTGTGTGATGTTCCCCTCCCTGTGTCCATGACTTCTCATTGTCAACTCCCACTTATGAGTGAGAACATGCCGTGTTTGGTTTTCTGTTCCTGTGTTATTTTGCTGAGAATGATGGTTTCCAGCATCATACATGTCCTTGCAAGGGACAGGAACTGTTCCTTTTTCATGGCTGCATAGTATTCCATGGTTTATATGTGCCACATTGTCTTTATCCAGTCTATCATTGATGGGGATTTGGGTTGGTTCCAAGTCTTTGCTATTATGAACAGTGCCACAATAAGCATACATGTGCATGTGTCTTTATAGTAGAATGATTTATAATCTTTCAAGTATATACCCAGTAATGGGATTGCTGGGTCAAATGGTATTTCTGATTCTAGATCCTTGAGGAATTGCCACACTGTCTTCCAAAATGGTTGAACTAATTTACACTCTCACCGGCAGTGTAAAAGCGTTATTTCTCCACGTCCTCTCCAGCATCTGTAGTTTTCTGACATTTTAATGATTGCCATTCTAATTGGCATGAGATGGTATCTCACTGTGGTTTTGAATTGCATTTCACTAATGACCAATGATGATGAGATTTTTTTCATATGTTTGTTGGCTGCATGAATGTCTTCCTTTGAGAAGTGTCTGTTTATATCCGTTGCCCACTTTTTGATGGTTTTTTTTTTTTTCTTAAATCTGTTTAAGTTCTTTGTAGATTCTAGATATTAGCCCTTTGTCAGATGGATAGATTGCAAAAATTTTCTCCCATTCTGTAGGTTGCCTGTTCACTCTGATGATAGTTTCTTTTGCTCTGCAGAAGCTCTTTAGTTTAATCAGATCCCATTTGTCAATTTTGGCTTTTGTTGCCGTTGCTTTTGGTGTTTTAGTCATGAAATCTTTGTCCATGCCTATGTCCTGAATGGTACTGGCTAGGTTTTCTTCCAGGGGTTTTATGGTTTTAGGTCTTATGTTTAAGTCTTTAATCCATCTTGAATTAATTTTTGTATAAGGTGTAAGGAAGGAATCCAGTTTCAGCTTTCTGCATATGGCTAGCCAGTTTTCCCAACACCATTTATTAAATAGGGAATCCTTTCCCCATTGCTTGTTTTTGTCAGGTTTGTCAAAGATTAGGTGGTTGTAGATGTGTGGCACTGTATTCTGAGGCCTTTGTTCTGTTCCATCAGTCTATATATGTGTTTTGGTACCATACCATTCTGTTTTTGTTACTGTAGCCTTGTAGTATAGTTTGAAGTCAGGTAGCATGATGCCTCCAGTTTTGTTTTGTTTTTTTTTTTTGCTTAGTATTGTCTTGGCTATGTGGGCTCTTTTTTGGTTATATATAAAATGTAAGGTAGTTTTTTTCCAATTCTGTGAAGAAAGTCAATGGTAGCTTGATGGGGATAGCAATGAATCTATAAATTACTTTGGGCAGTATGGTCATTTTCACAATATTGATTTTTCCTATCCATGAGCATGGAATGTTTTTCCATTTGTTTGTGTCCTCTCTTATTTCCTTGAGCAGTAGTTTTTAGTTCTCCTTGAAGAGGTTCTTCACATCCCTTGTAAGTTGTATTCCTAGGTATTTTATTCTCTTTGTAGCAATTGTGAATGGGAGTTCACTCATGATTTGGCTCTGTTTTTCTGTTATTGGTGTATAGGAATGCTTGTGATTTTTGCACATTGATTGTGTATCCTGAGGCTTTGCTGAAGTTGCTTATCAGCTTAAGGAGATTTGGGGCTGAGATGATGGGGTTTTCTAAGTATACAATCATGTAAAAAAGTCCAGGACCAGATGGATTTACAGCCGAATTCTACTAGAGGTACAAAGAGGAGCTGGTACCATTCCTTTTGAAACAATAAAAAAAGAGAATCCTCCCTAACTCAATTTATGAGTCCAACATCATCCTGATATCAAAACCTGACAGAGACACAACAAAAAAAAAGAAAATTTCAGGCCAATATCCCTGATGAACATCAATGCAAAAATCCTCAATAAATTACTGGCAAACCGAATCCAGCAGCACATCAAAAAGCTTATCCACCATGATCAAGTCGGCTTCATCCCTGGGATGCAAGGCTGGTTCAACAAACACAAATCAATAAACGTAATCCTTACATAAATAGAACCAACGTCAAAAACCACATGATTATCTCAATAGATGCAGAAAGGCCTTAGACAAAATTCAACAGCCCTTCATGCTAAAATATCTCAATAAACTAGGCATTGATGAATCGTATCTCAAAATAAGAACTATTTATGACAATCCCGCAGCCAATATCATACTGAATGGACAAAAACTGGAAGCATTCCCTTTGAAAACCAGCACAAGACAAGGATGCCCTCTCTCACCACTCCTATTCAACATAGTATTGAAAGTTTTGGCCAGGGCAATCAGGCAAGAGAAAGAAATAAAGGGTATTAAAATAGGAAAAGATGAAGTCAATTTGTCTCTGTTTAAACTTCTTTTTAATCATAAGAAAAATTAAAATGACCTGGAGAGGATATGGGAGAAAGAGACACTCTCAGTTTCACTGGTGAGAGTAAGAATTGCATCTTCATTCATCCTTAACACTTACTCAGCATGTATGCTGAGTAATATGTAGAGTGTATTAAAATACATTTCCAAGAAACCAAACAGTACAAGATAACACAGGAGGAGACTATTATCTTCATGGCCTTTGATGCTTAAAAAGTATTCAGTAAAACTCAACAAGTATTCCCCAACCAAATCCTAGAAAACAAGGATTAGAGGAATACTTTCTTAACATTAAAAAGCTATGAGTAATTATACAGCCAAAGCCAATGCTGAATGCATTACTCTTAAAATTAGGATACAAAAAAACATATACCTTCTTTTTATGTAATTCTAGTATAATTACACTACAAGAAGAAATAAAAAAAAATAGAGTGCCTTTTAGCAAGTTAATATGCTAGTACTTGAAGCACATGTAACAATCCACTGGAAAAAACATTTGACCTTGAAAATATTTATTAACTCACTTAGAAAACATAATAAAAAATAAATATTTCAAGCCAGGCACAAAAAGATAAACATCACATGTTCTCACTTATTTGTGGGATCTAAAAACCAAAACAATTGAAATCATGAGCATAGGGTAGAAGGATGGTTACCAGAGGCTGGGAAGGGTAGTGAGAAGCTGGTAATGAGATGGGGGTGGTTAATGGGTAAAAAAAGAAAAGGAGAAGGAATAATACATACTATTTAATAGCATAGCATGGTGACTATACTGAATAAGAGCTTAATTGTACATTTAAAAATAACTAAAAGAGTGTAACTGGATTGTTTTAACACAAAGGATAAATGCTTGAGGGGATGGATAACCCATTTTCCATGATCTAATTATTTCACATTGCATGCCTGTGTCAAAACATCTCCTGCACCCCACAAATATACCTACTATGTACCTAGAAAAAATAATTTTTAAATGAAACAAAGAACTGAAATCAGAATCCTGAAGGTATATCTACACTTCCATGTTCATTGCAGCATTATTCACAACAGCCAAGATACAGACATAATCCAAGAGTCCATTGATGGATGAATGGATACATAAATTGTGATATACACATACAGTGAAATATTATTCAACCTTAAAGAAGAAAAAAATCCGATATTTGCAACACAAATGAATCTAGAGGATATTATCTTAAGTGAAATAAGCCAAATACAAATAAGCTTTCTAAAATAGTCAAACTCATAGAAGCTCAAAGTAGAACAATAGGTTTCAGGGGCTTGGGGGAGGGGAAATGAGGAGAGAAAATGATTGTCCAATGGGCATAAAGTTTTAGTTATACAATATGAATAATTCCTAGATATCTGCTCTACAACATTGTGCTTATAGTTAACAATACTGTATAGTGTACTTAAAAAATTGCTGTGAGGGTAGATATCATGTTAAGTGTTCTTACCATACACGCAGAAAAAAAAATGAGAAAACTTTTGGAGTGATTCATATATTTGTTACCTTGATTGTAATGATAGCTTCATGGGTACATGAATATGTCTGAACTGATCAAATTGTATACATTGAATATATTCTGTTTGGTATATAAATTATACTCCAATAAGTTTGTAAAAAAATAAATAGATAAGACATACCAGCCAAACAAACAACTAACAAAACATTACCAGAAACGTAGGGGTTGGTTTGATAGATATTAATACCAATTAACTTTAGCCACACAGTAAACCTATACCTACCTGCCAGCTCTTTCCCATAGGCCTTCACCAAATATATACTGAAAGTTGTAGGCAGAGGAGAGATGAGAAATAAATCATATGAGATGTGTAGGGACTTGTTCAAGTGCAAATTAGTGGGAAAGCTGAAGGCTATGTACAAAACAAGTTTCCAGAAATCCTTTTGAAGCAATTTTGATCCTGACTAAAAGCAAGTTATTACTTCCAGATAGCTGGGGATGAGGCAGCAAAGGATGATAAGATCTTCTGTGGTGAAAAAGCAGAGTTAAAGAAAACCCTATGTTCCAAAAAGCTGGCAACTGAACTAAAACAAAACAAAACAAAGAGAGACAGAGAGGAAGACAGATAAATTGATTTCCAGAGTGTTGTTGGTACTTAGACACCAAGCATATCTGAATGGATAGTGCTGTACAATCTCTCAATATGTCTGAAGCCAATGTCAAAATAAAACCATCTAAAGCTGTATGACGGTTCAAACTAAAAAAAAAAAAAAAAAAAAAATGCAGATGAGATTAATCCTTCACTCAATACAAGAAGCCTTACAAGAAGAAACATGCAATTTTCTGGAGATAAATGTTACTTCAATCTTTGCTGTTTGCTTACGAATTTATTTACCATAAATTAAAAAATAATGAGATGTGAAGAAGCAAGAAAATCTAATACATGGTTAAGAAAGAAAACATACAATAAACAGCCGATATGAAGAGAGTTCAAGTGTTAAAATTCACATATTGGATCTTTAAAATAATTGTTACAGATATATCAAAGCAGTAATTGGAAAATGAAAACACCATGTTTAGATATATGGAAAAATGGCAACTATAAAGGATATAAATAGAATGCCAGGAAATAAAAACCCATGATAGAAGAATAAAAATTTCATTTAATGGAATTAAGTGCAAACCTCATGCCACAGAACTCAATGAGGAAATAATAGTTTTTTTTTCAACAAATGGTGTTGGAAGAACTGGATGTTCAAATGTAGAATAATAAATTTGAACACCTACTTCATACCACATACAAAAGTTAGCTCCAAATAGGTCAAAGATCTAAATATAAGAGCTAAAAGTACAAAACCATTAGAAGAAAACAGAGTAATTTCTTGTTCTTTGGGTGATGAAATCCTTTTAGAGCAAGGAAGGAAAAAATATAAAAAATAGACTACCAAAATTAAAAATATTTTTGCTGTAAATGATACTATCTACAATTTGATACTATCTACAGAATGAAGAGAGAACGTACAGAATGAAATAAAATATCTGAAAATTGTATATCTGAAAAAGGACTCATATCTAGAACATATAAACAACTCTTACAACTCAATTATACAAAGACAAATATTCCAATTAAAAACTATAAAAAATTGGAATATATACATTTCCCAAAGAAGATATATGAGTCCAGCAACCATGTAAAATGATGCTTAATATCATTGACCATTGAGGAAATGCAAATCAAAACCATAAGGAGATACTGTACTATCTCTCAGATGTGTACACTATACAAGGTAGATAAGGGCTATAGACAAGGAAAAATTGGAAACGTAATACATTGCCGCTTGAAATTTTAAAATGTACATCTCCTTCAGAGAAAAATGTTCAACATAAAGCTATCCTATAATCCAACATTTCAATACTCAGTTATGTACCAAAAAGAAATAAAAACCTATGTCCACACAAAAGCTTATACATGGAATTTCATAGCAGTACTATTTATAACAGTCAAAAAGTGAAATTAAGCCAATTTCTTTTTTTTATTTTTTATTATTATACTTTAGGTTTTAGGGCACATGTGCACAATGTGCAGGTTTGTTACATATGTATCCATGTGCCGTGTTGTTTTGCTGCACCCATTAACTCATCATTTAGCATTAGGTATATCTCCTAATGCTGTCCCTCCCCCCTCCCCCCAATTAAGCCAATTTCTGTCAACTGATAAATGTATGCAAAATAAGGTGGCATATTGTTACAAGGAAATATTAAACGTTAATAAAAATGAATAAATACTGATAAATACCACAGATAAACTTTGAAAACATCAAACTAATTGAAAGAAGTTAGCCATAAAAGACAACATATTTTATTAATCTATTTATATGAAATGTTCTGAAAGAGAAATATGCAGAGATAGGAAGCATAGGATTAGAAGGCAGAGAGGGTGATGGAGAATAGCTGCTAATGGTAAAGGATTTATTTGGGAGTGGATGGAAATTTTCTAAAGTTAGATTATAGTGATGATTGCCCAATTCTGTTAATATACAAAAAACCTGGACTTGTACACTTTAATGAATTGTGTGATTTTTGGATTGTATCTCAACAAATCCTTTTTAGGAGGAAAATAAAAAACAGACCTCACTCGGAGAGGAAAGGGTTAATAAACATGGTATCAATAAGAATTCTACCACATTTATTTGTAACTGATGGCCTAGAGGAGAGGAGGGAGAACAGACTGAAAGAATATTTGAATAGATTTTCTAAAGTGTTTCTATTAGTTTGCTAGGGTTGCGATAACGAAGAAGCACAGACTGGGTGGTTTAAATAACAGAATTTTATTTTCTCATCATTCTGGAGGTTAGAGGTCAGATATCCAAGGGTTGAAAGAGCTTTGTTTGTTTGTTTCCAAGGCTGCTCTCCTTGGCTGTAGATGACTGTCTTCTTTCTGTGACTTCACATGCTTTTCCCTCTCTCTGTGTCTGTGTTCTAATGTTCCCTTCTTATAAAGACATCAGTCATATTGGATTGGGGACTACCCTAATAATTGTATTTTAATTAACTAATTAAATGATCTGCCTTCAATTAAAACCACATTTTGAGGTATTGGGGATTAGGACTTCAACTGATGAATTTTGAAGGCATACAATTTAGCCCATAGATGTAATTTTTCAAATTTATTAGTGTCATCAATTCAAGATGCTGGAATCTTTGTAAAACACATCCATTTTTTAAAAACGCACCTCAACATATCAAAGCCAAAAATGCTTAAACTAATAAAAGAGAAAAATCTATTAAAAGAAGCCAGAGGGAAATAAAATATTACATATGAAAGAATGATGATAGATATTCTCATTGAGTTCTAATTAGAGGAAGCCAGAGACAAATCTATTATATCTTCAAAATGCTGAAAGAAAAATCAGTGCCAATCTAGAATTCCATGTAAGTGAAATACCTTTTAACAATAACGATGAGGGAGGACTGGTTCTGAAATGTGTTATCATCCATCAGATTTCAATTACTAACACTAGATAAAATATATTAAAAAGAAAAACAAAACTACCATAGTTTGTTTTCTGTTTCTTATATCAGAATGCCTGAAACTGGGTAATTTATAAGAACATAAATTTATTTCTTACAATTATGGAGGTTAAGTCCAAAGTTGAGGGGCTTCGCATGGTGAGAGCCTTTCTGCTTGCTCTCTGAAGAGCCCAGTGGCAGTGCAGGGTATCACATAGGGAGATGAGCATGGGAACACCCCATCTTACGTCTCTTTTCCCCTTTATATAAAGCCACCAGTTCATTAACCCATACATTCATTAATACAAGACTAGATTAATCCAATCAGCAAGGCAGAACTCTCATGATCCAATCACCTCTCAAAGGCCACAAATCTCAAAACTGCCACACTGGGGAAGCAATTTCAACATGAGTTTTAGAGGGTACAAATATTCAAACCATAGCACAAGCCACACACTCACACACACACACACACACACACACACTATTTCAAGCTAGTGAAGTGTGAAACAAAGTCCCTTTGTTATAGGATATCTGGAACTAAAACATAAAGCTTCACTCTACCTAAGGAGTCAGAGGACAGAGTGTGGGCTGTCAGAATGTCTGGAAAATGAAGGGTGAAGTCCAAAGAAGGAAGATTCCATCAAGGAAAGATCCCTAAAATATGCACATGGACTAAACCCCAAACATTGGCTGACCCTTGCACTGTGCATGAGTGAAGAATGCTACAAAAATATAATACAAAGCAATAGTTGGAAGGTGGAAAATATTGTGCAGAAACCCAGAGTTATGAATGGAATCCAGTCAAGTTAACTTCCTATTAAAATATACATCATTTCTTCAAGAAACAAGAGAAGTGTCCAGAATGTCTAAAGTTAATTTATCACCATGTCTCATATATAACAAAGTTTATTAGATGTGTGAAGAAACAGGAAATATATGATCCATGGCCAAGAGAAAAAGCAATCAATGGAAATTTGTGGAATAACAGGCAAGATTTTTAAAGCAACTCTTATACACATGTTCAAAGATTTGAAAATGTTTCCATTATGAATAAACAGAAGTTATTTGAGCAGATAAATGTAAAGTATACTAGTAAAATACAAGTTCTAGAAGTTAAAGGAAAATGTATACATTTAGAATAGCTTAATGAGTGAAATTCTTTAAGAAATAAAGGAAAAAGAAATAGCAAGTAAATCAAAGTTGGTAAGAGAAAGGACCAGCAAACATGTCAACAGAAATTATTCCATCTGAGAAAAACATTATCAATAATTGGTATATAATTAATGACTTTTTGGCATAATATCACACAGTATAATACACATAGGATCTTTAGAATGATAGAAAAGAAGAAAATGTAGCAAAAATTATTTGAAGAAATAATGTACAAATATTTTCTACATTTGGTGAAAAAACTATGCAGACCTGAGAAGGTCACCAAATCCCTCCCAAAAAAAATAATTGTGAAGAATTCAAAACATAGGCACATCATAATTTAAGTCTGAAAAAATAAAGATAAAGAGAAAATCTTGAAAGTATCCAGAATAAAAAGAGACAAATCAGAACAGTGGTTTTTCTCTGAGTGCAGCATGGATTGCCTGGATCTCAGGGGCATGAAGATATTTCCAGGAGATGATAAAAATGTTCCATATTCAAGTTTGGCTGATGATTACATGAGCATACACAATTATTTTTCAGTATTACTGAGGGAGGAAACACAAACCTGGACAGACTTCTGCCACTGGGTGGAGGGTCAGGAGCTGTCTGGGTGCTTCTCTGCTACTGGGTGGATGTTCAGGAAATGCTGTAAATGTTGTCTTCTGCCTGCAGTTCCTTGCTTTGAATTATCTTTTCCTGCTGGTATAGGATAGGATCTGCTAGGTCTGAGTGGCCTCTGCTCTTATAGGAAGGATTAAAAGACAGTGCTTTGGAGTTGCAATCTGCCACTGGTTGGAAAGCCAGGAGGTACCTTGCCTGTTTTCATCTCCAGTAGTAGAAGAGGAGCTTGCCTGCTGCCCATAGATGTGAGGCATCTTTTGGGTTTGCCTGTTCGGTTCCAATGTTGTTATTGTTGCACATCTTTTTAGGGGTGTGTTGGTCCTCATTCTCCAGACAGGTCAGGCCACTGCCTCCACTGGGTATAAGTCTCCCCATTTGGCACCTCCGCGGTTCCTCTTTCCTCTTATTTGGCCAGATGAAACAGGTCTTTCTTTTTCCTCCTCTCTCACTTTCCTGTCCTCCCCTACCTTCCCTCCGCTCCCCTTCCCTCCCCTCCCCTCCCGTCTCCTCTCCTCTCCCCTTCTTTCTTTCCTTCCTTCCTTCCTTCCTTCCTTCCTTCCTTCCTTCCTTCTCTCTTGCTATTTATTTTTCCTTTATTTTCTTCTTGGGTCTACACCTATTGATGGTTGTTCATGGTTGCAGGTCCCTGGTACTCACATTGAGATATATGGGAATAGATAAAATCACAATGTCAGTGTTGTTCTTCAAATTCTGTAATTCCTAGCCAGTCCACTGTCTTATGTCTACTTCTTGGATTATTTCCACCTTTCCACATTCTATGATTGTTAAATTATTTTCAGAATATTTAGCTGTATGTAGAAAAGAGGGACAGGAAAAAGTGAGTCTATGTCATCTTATCCCCAAACTGAAAGTACATATTATATTTTTATATTTCAAACAATAAACAGGTATCAAGCATAGAATTGCAAGATGCCACTCTGTAACTACCCAAAATAATGTTAACATTGTATTTTAATTGATCAAGATTCTAATTTTTTTTATTATTATTATACTTTAAGTTTTAGGGTACATGTGCACAATGTGCAGGTTTGTTACATATGTATACATGTGCCATGTTGGTGTGCTGCACCCATTAACTCGTCATTTAGCATTAGGTATATCTCCTAATGCTATCCCTCCCCCCTCCCCCCACCCCACGGCAGTCCCCGGAATGTGATGTTCCCCTTCCTGTGTCCATGTGTTCTCATTGTTCAATTCCCACCTATGAGTGAGAATATGTGGTGTTTGGTTTTTTGTCCTTGCGATAGTTTACTGAGAATGGTGGTTTCCAGTTTCATCCATGTCCCTACAAAGGACATGAACTCATCATTTTTTATGGCTGCATAGTATTCCATGGTGTATATGTGCCACATTTTCTTAATCTAGTCTATCATTGTTGGACATTTGGGTTGGTTCCAAGTCTTTGCTATTGTGAATAGTGCCACAATAAACATACGTGTGCATGTGTCTTTATAGCAGCATGATTTGAGATTCTAATTTTTAATAAATAAAACTTTGAAGATAAACTTATGTCTTCTGTGTTACCTTCTTGTTTATAGTCCTCTCTTTTCCTCCCTAGAGGCAATCACTATGTTGAATTATGTATAGAGATTGTGATTTCATACTTTTATTACAAATATGTGCATTCACATACATTATTATTGTCTGAAGTTTTAAAAAGATATATTATTGGTGTCTTATTGAGTATAATGATCAACAGGCACTAATTAGCCCTGCATGTGCTTCCCAACTCTTTTAAGATACTACACATGGAAACACAAGAACCACTGAGAAAATCTTGCATTTTCCCAAATAGCAGCAGAACTTAAGAATGGGGTGGATTGTAACATCTTTGAGCCTAGGCTATCTGTGCTTTATGTCTGCTTTACTGGCAGGTGCTATTCTTACTGGTCTTCTATTTTCAGAAATCTTCAGACAAAAAGCAGGGGTCTGTCACCATGTTCATATATGTCTCCAGACTCCAAAAGACACATGCCACTCTATGCAGAACTAGTTCATCCTACTCTGCTCTTTCCTCATAATACAAATTTTAGGTCTAGAGATTCCATTAAAAATGAATTCAACATGAATTTTCCTACTTTTATTCTCTTTGACTCTAACCAGTCTTCTTTATAGACTGATTAGAGTGATATGCTATTTAAACATAGATATTAGCAGCTATTAAGCTGTTGTTAATAGTGTTGGTTCTATGATAGTAAAAAATAGAGATATCCTGCCTTATGATTTAGGGTCTAGCTATGTAATGTAAGTTGTATGTATTAGGGGATAAACTTTGGAGTATCCAGTTTATAGCTTTAAAGATTTAAATGAAAAAAAATTATCTGCAGGCATTTTATTTCTGAATAATAGGGTGGTAAGAGGCATAAAGTTCAAATTTTCAAATTTTGAAACTCCAAGATTCTAATGAAGACTTAAACTTTAAAATGACTTGTTTAAAGTTAGAGTCATCACGTCCTAAAATTCCACTGAGAGATCTTGTCTCATTTTGAATGTCGTGATGACTAAAATTCCTCACCCACCTTACCATCCCCATAATCTACAGTAGCTCTGAAATGAAATTCCCTGTGAATTCTTCAGTTATTCTGAGTTGTAATGGGGGAGATATATTTAGTCATTACCTTACAATGAGAGTGAAATAGCAAACTCACTCCAAGAAGAATACATCTTTTGTTCTTTTCGCAAAATATCCCACAGCAGCTGTCTGTTGGCACTAAAAATTGCACCATACTTAAAGCCATGATTGTCAAGGAAAGAAGTTTCCCAGCACGCTGTAGTTTCTGTCTGTGTACTGAAACAATGCCTTTTTCCTAGAGTTAGTCTTGTTATTAAGTTCTACATATCTAGAAATTAACAATTTTAACAGTTTTAAAAAATTACTCCTATTGTTTAAGGTTGTTTATGGTATAAACTCTGAGAAGATGTTCTCTTGGAAAGGAAAATATTTTCAAATGTGTTGTTACGATTTCCTTTCTGTAGGCTTTGTCTTATATTTTGAAAAGTTGTGTTTATGCCTTTATTACTTAACAACGTGTCAGATAACTTGTCCCCACTCTGATACTGAAAATAAGCATGTATACAGGACATTTATCTACAATTTATAGCACTGTGCATTTCTAAGTGTGGAAAGCACATCAAAAGAAATACGGGTGTTAATGTGACATTTTGACTTTGTGAGCTAGAAGGTCACTTGAGTAATTAATGCTAGATAAACCCAGAGGACATGCTGTTGTGCTGTGATCATTCTAGCAACATCTACTGTGACTAATAAGCACAGAGCAAAAGAAATGTATTTATAAATTACAAAACTCTTTTAAGCTATATTTTAAGTACTGTGGGATTCCTCAAACTTCAGTAGCTTTTGAGAGAAGGGGCTTGGACTAATTTTATAAATAATACAAAAAATTACAAAAAAGGATTATGTGCATCAATATATAACTTGAAGAGAGCTATCACATATTTGCTTTACAGAAATCCAGTTAACTCTGAGCCTCCTGAAATGAAGGGAATACATGTATGCTCACCGATGTAATTTCCCCAAAGCACGGTGCCACATACAGTATGTATATAAGTAATGTATCATTTTAAACAACATGTTACAAGAATCTGTAGCTTACCTGAAAAAAGAAAATTAAAACAGCTTTCTTAGAAAGCTACAGAAAATAAAACAATGCAGTATTGGCATAAAGATAAACACATAGAACAATGAAATATAATTAATAGTCCAAAAATAAATTCATACATCTATTCCTTATTGAATTTTTACAAGGGTTTTGAGACCATTCAATAGGGAAATGATAGTCTCTTCAATAAGTGGTGCTGGGATAACTGGATATTCATAAAAAAAGAATGAAATCAGACTTCTATCTCACACCATATATGAAAATTAATTCAAAATTAACCAAAAAAATTAAAAAGCCAAACTCTAATGTGCTTAGAAATAAACAACTATTAAATCTTCACGACCTTGGAATTTGCAGTGGATTGTTTGATATGAAACAAAAAGCACAAACAACAAAAGAACAACTAGATAAATTGGACTTCATAAAAATAAAAAAGTATGTATTAAAGGGCATATTTTAAAAGTGAAAATACAGCCTACAGAATGAGAAAGCATATTTGAAAATCATATATATGATAAAAGTCTGAAATATATAAATAAATTTTACAATGTAACAACAACAAAACTGCACAATTAAAAAATGGGCAAATGACTTACTTAGATGTTTTTCCAAAGCGTAAAAATTATGAAAAAACACATGAAAAGATGCTCAATATCATCAGTCATCAAAAAAATAAAAAACTGTGGCATGTAAAATAATGCAGACACTTTAGAAAACTGTTAGGCAATTTCTCAAAAAGTTAAACATAGAATTGCAATATTATTGTGCAATTTCACCCCTGCATATATATCTGGAAGAATTGATTACTTGTGGCCAAAAAAACTCTTTGAATATTAATGTAATTAGTAATAGTATTCACAATAGCCAAAAGGAGAAACAACCCAAATGTTTATCAACTGATGAATCAATTAAAAATGGGGTATATCTCTAAAATGAAATATTTGTAAAATAAAATATTATTCAGCCATAAAAGGAATGAAGTACTGATACACATTAAAACATGTAAAAACCTTAAAAATGTTATGCTCAGTGAAAGGAACCAGGCACAAAAGATCATTTATTATATGATTCTACTTACATGAACTTCATAAAATAGGTGAATATGTGGAGACAGAACACAGACTAGTAGTTGCCAGATGATGGGGGGAAATGGGATGGGGAGTGATTTCTTAACGGGTGTGGGGTTTTCTTTCTTAAGACGATTAAATGTTCTCCAACTAGATGGCGATGAGAGTTGACCAACATTATGAATGTACTAAAAACTATTGAACTGAACACTTTAAAATTGTTAGAATGGTGAATTTTATGTTACATGAAGTTTACCTCAATTAGAAGGACATATGTTTGTATGTGTGCGTGTGTATCCTGCGTGTGTGTATGCATATATATATATATGCACACAATATATATACACAAACACATATATATGCACATATGTGTGTGTAGATAGGTACATATATATATGCTCTTTTATGATATTTGTGTCTTTCATAATATTTCCCTTAGTCACTTGGAAAAGCCTATACACAAAAAGTATAAATCCAGTCTATTCAAGCTATTATCAGTAGTGGGACTGGTAGGGAAATAGAGAGAGTATTACATCATTACAGTGAAGCATGATGATTAACAGCAAAAACCTGAAGCCACATGGCTTGAACATGAAACACTCCAGCCTGTGTTGGAGTGATGCTTTTGCCACTTTCTAGTTGCTCAACTTTAGAATAGTTATAATCTTATTGCATTAAGCACCTGAAGTGTTTGGTTACCCTTTAATATATAGTGTTGTGGTAAAGGATTAAATTACTTGGTATAGAGAAAAATCTTAGAATACTACCTGCCATATACAAAGCCTATGGAAATATTAATTGTTGGTCTTATTATCTAAATACATTGACCGAGATACAAATATAATTGCTCTAGAAACACTTAAACTTTGCACCAGCTTCTAGTTATCTACAATAGAAAGTCATAGTATTCAAAATTTCTGTAAGTTTACACATTGAGCTTTCTTCAGTGCTATTAACCGTCCTTTAATTTTTTTAGTAACTATTGTCCTTTGTATTTTTGCTTCTTTTACACTAAATTTAGTGTAAAATGATATATCAAATGATGTAAACATATCTGTGTTCAATCTATCATGACCATACCATAGCAGAGATTCCCTTGTCTCTCCTTATCCCTTTTCTCTTAGATCATTCTGCACACATTCCCCACTTCCCTGACAACATGTATGCAGAAAATATATACACACACTCGAACAGGCAGATCCTTACCACCCTCAAGATACTTATTGGGGCAGGGCATTGTAGCCTATCCTTTGTTCATATTCTCAGCCCAGACCTTGAGATAATTCTGTTCAATTGTGCTAACTTACTCTACAATGCTATATATTTAACATCTGGGGGATGCACCCGTTTTTTTCTTTCTCTATTAATGCCTTTAAAATATAAGTAATGAAAATGTGATCTTGAACAAGGAGACTTTTAGAAAAGGAGATTCATTGCAAGGCATGAGACCAGGATTTTTTTTTTCTCCTTTTGAACGTGACCGGAGTAATATTAGCAGCCATTCATCGATATTGCTAATTCTTCTTTATTTGAAATTTTCTGTTTTATCTGTTCTGCAGACTCTCTAACCATGCAATAGTGCTGTTGTGCTACATTAGTTCTCTCTGTAATTGAATCTTTTAAATTTTTTTCTCTGTAATCTTGATCTTTATATAAAATTTAGAATACTTAGGCTGCTTTCTCCATAAAAAGTTTTCACAAATCAGTATTATCAAAATATTCTCTGCACCCTGTATATTACAAAAAAATTTGAAACATGACAGTTGTGGCACTTATCTCAAGTCACCCTCTATCATAGTTATCATTATGTCTTTATTTCAACATGCATTTAGTAGGTACTTAACATTTGTCATGTAGTCTGCCTAGAAACATTAACTTTTATGGCAGATATTTAAGCACATTCATTACTCAGTTGAATTGATTGACATTTGTTTGAATTTCAGGCAGTATAGAAGTTTTTATCAACAGTACAGATTATAAAGAAACACATATGAAAGGTTATACTGCTGACTTTAGTAGAAAGTTGTGCTTTAGTAGAAATCTGTGTTTTCAGGGACCACAAACATTTGTTATCAGTAAAATGACCAATCTGAGTATACTAGGTATGTCATCCATACCCTTTTTTATTTGCAAAGTGCCAGATGATTGGCCATTGGGCTTTAAATGCAAATATTATTTAGTACTCAGCACAATGTAGGACATCTGAAACTATTCTCTCAGACAACTCTTACTGGCTCACAAACAGTCACTCTGAGCCAATTTTGAAAATTAAAGTCTTTTATTCCTCACACTAGGAAAAAGAAAAGACGCTAAGCCCTTTTTTTGTAGTAAAATATCCTTCTTTATCCCTCTATGTTTTTTTCCTGTTTCTAATTTTATAAAATATATATTTAATTGTACAAGTAACATACAAATGCACTTTTGTTTTATGTATGTGTATGCATGTATAATAGTGTACATGTCTATGTGTGAATATGTGTGTGTATATCTATATCTGTGTATATGTGTGTGTGTGCATGTGCAAGTATATGTATGGATGTGAGTTCTAGATAAATGAAAAGTTCTACTTGTCATTATATTTTAACAATGGCTTGGAACCTTACAAAATATATGTTTAAATAAAGGTAATGCAGCAAGAATTTATGGCACTAATGAATAGGACAGCATTTAGGAAAGTGTGGTCTTAAGTTAGTATGTGCAGATCACACTTATCTGTGAGCTCTGTATGAATTGCACATTTCTTTTTGAAAATTGTATTTAAAGATGATGAAATAAATGGGTTTCCAGGTGTTATCCACATGAGTTTGTTTCTGTCGACAATAAATCAATAACCCCTTCTGACATGACTCTGATAGTAGTAAGAATTCTTGCATAAATCCACTTTCTCAGTCACAGACAGACGGCTATGCCTTAGACTCTTTAAAAGTGCTACTGAGGCTAAATGTTCTACTGAACATTATTTTATTGCCCCAAGGGTGAATGGCCACTTAGATGTTGAAGGAAAGCAATTGTCATTTTGGAAGGAACAAAATGAAAGAGTAAGAATACTAGATATCCCCACCAACGTGGAATAGGAAAAGAAACTGGTGGATTTAATTGTAATCAAAGGGGGAAGTTCACATGGTACCTCAGACTATGATAATTTTGTTAGCAGATGATAATTAACAACTGAAAAAGGACATTACATACAAAGTTTGCTTGGCTTTATCAACCCTTTTGAATTATTTTATATTTTTAATACCTACTTTACAAAATAGGTATCATTACCTCAGTTTGTAGGTGGAGGAACTGAGAAACGTTGAAAAATGTTTCATATTCTGAAAATGACAGGTGAGAAATTAAATTTAAGTTCTCTTGTACAATAAAATCTTTGGCTTTTTAATATATTGACAACTTCCTAAGTGGTGATAAATCACTAATTATCTTCACAGCTAATAATTTATTATTCCTCCAAATTAATAATGCATTCATCTACATGAACACATTCAGTAAGCTATGAAACATGCTAAGCATATGTTTTTGCATATTTGAATTTTAAGTTATTAATATGTCAGTCTGGAGAATTGTATATTCATTTCTAGTGGGGGAGTGAGGCTTTCTGGAATTGTTTTTGACCCTCTACTTTCACACCTAAAGTCCTTATGAACTCTATTTTTTACCAGGGTCTGCTCTCCACAGCTTAATATCCCCTGCTTCTCTTACAAACCCCAAGTCCACGACCATGCTTCGTCCCTTTTATCTCTAAGTTTCTGACTTTTTAACCCCAATAAACCTACAATGTTTAACTGGAATTATTGTATTGCTCTAGAATAGAGTCTTTTATGAAAATGCCTGAGAGGTAGAAGAAGCTAATCTAGGGACTAGATGTCATAGATATGACTTTAGTTTGTTTCTTTAGAGATTAGTTTCTCAATAAATATCTTGAATAGGTTTGGTTGTTTTTACCTTTCAAGCTGTTGTCCTAGTTCAACAGTTATAGAAGAATTCAGTAATGGTAGAAACCAGATTGATTTGGAAAATAGTTTTTATTGACCTTGAACATGAAGATAACATGGCTATTCCTATCAAAGCCACCCAAGGACAGTTCATAGTGTTAGTAATAAATTTTTGCAAGATTTTGTATACTATAAATATTACCAACATTAGAATTATCTCAATCTTAGTACCTTTCATCACATAACAACCTACATTCTATAATTATCAGCTCTAATAATTAAAGTGGCTCATTGCATAATTTCACATATGCCCAATTGTTTCATATTATCTTGGACTGAAGGATGAAATTCCTGGGGTACTAGAATCTGTATATTCACATTAATTGTAAATTTGTCGTCATTATGATAACTTGTTGGGTATAATTTTCTGAGCCCTATTATTAATGGCCTGAGAGTTTCTGCTTCTTCTTGTTGGCTTTCTGATGAATTCAAATAGCTTTTGTTATTTCTATAAATGTATTAGGTAAGTGAAACAACTCAAATATCACATGTTATCAAAGGGCTGTTGATTTAGAAGTTGACATCTCTCCTACACAACCTCTTCATTATTTCTCATCTTGCCAAATTTTCTGACCACTGAAGCCAAACATAATTAGACTAGATGCTTAGTAAAAACTGTCCTGACTCTAATAATTTACACTCATGATGTATCAGGAATTCCCTGAGCAGGATCTACGGTGACTGTGGATCCCAGAGAAATATTAAGGACAGGAATGAATACAAAGAGGAGTTTTAATAAGCAAATATAATGCAGGTGAAGCTCTGAAAACAGAAATTAGGTTCTATGTCTCTGTGATGTTGCTTTTCAAACTGTAAAAAACATACAAATTTTCCTGGGCTCTTGTTAAAAATGCAAGTTCTTACTCTGTAGATCTGGGCTGAAGTCCAAATTGCACATTTATAACAAACTTCCAGGTGATTCAGATGCTGCTAATCCAAGGGCCACAAGACGTTGAAATTCCTCTCAGAAGAAAGTAAAGAAATAACACTGAAATTTTTCTTATCATTCCTCTAATCGTATGAGTGGTGAAATTTACTTCTGTCACACTCTATGTCCTTCCAAGTCTTAATATTTTATGTTGTTCCCTTATTAACTTTTCGACCCCTTAATCATCTTAAAATTATACAAAGTTTATGCAAATTTTTGTAGACTTCTCATCAACTTTAAAACGCTTGAGGACAGTCTTTAATCTCAGTGTTCTCACATCCTATTATAATGCCTGAAAGATGCTAAAAAATTTTTAGTTGAATAATAATAGGTAATTAAAGAAACAGGTGAATAATAAGTGAAAATATATCCTCCTTGTTCTGATTTTATTTAAAAGTTGTACCAAAAGTGAGTGCCATTTATCAATGCTTTTGTGAAGAATAGTATAATGATATCTTGTACAGAACAGCAGAAAAGACACTACTGTGTAACAAGAAGGCAGAAAAGCAGGTGATTACAAGCACAGATCCTGGAGGCAAATTATCTTGGTTTTAATTGTGGGTCTCACAATTACTGGCATTGTGACTATATACATGCAACCTAACCTGTTGGTAGTCGAGTTTTCCATTTGTAAAATGAGGATAATAAAAATATTCCATACATAATTTAGATTTTAATTAGATAATTCCTGTAAAATAGTTAAGAAAGTGTCTGGCCAATAGCATACTATACATAGTAGCTATTTTTATAATTAAAATATTAATTCTTATTTTTTTAAAGTTTTAATTCTGTTCAAATAAAAAGAATAAATTTCACAGGTAAATAGATAACTTGTAAACCAATCAATAGCCCTTTATCAATCCTAAAGAATCACTATTTTTATTTATAAAGCTAAGGACTATTTCTAGAAGTTTCTACATTAATACAACTATGCCAGTATTTTTCACTTAAAATGCTATAATCGTGGGGTCAAACCATAAGAAAGGAATCAAGAATTAGTAAAATTTATGGAAAGATATTTTAAAATAACATTGCAATTATATATCTTAAACTTCTACTTTTGCATACACATTTATTACAACATTTGAATTTGCATTAGGATATGGATATGTTTTTTTCTTTAAAAACTGATTGGCTAGCTTCACTCAGATGTATTTTAAAGACAGTTTTCTCATGCTATACTGTAGGTTTTCTCTTCTTGCTGGGCAATTATTACAATGCCAAATTAAATAGAGTTATCTTGTTGAGCCTTTGTCTTATTTTCAGCTTAATTTTAGCAAAAAAGAGCTCCTAGGTGTGATTTATGATAGGATCATCTAACACTGGCAATCTGTTTAATAAACCATAGCCTGGCTTTTAGATTTTCCTATAAGCTAAAGTGGAAAGGAAATACCATATGTAGATAAGCTTCAGGTAGAAATAAGTGGGTGAATCAGACTGTTATGATCATTAAAGTGTCTAAAACTCAAAGAAGATAATTTAATTTTTGGTAGTGACTATGCTAGATGTATTACTTTGGGCATTTTTAGAGTTTCTCTGGATCTTTTTGTTTATTAGTTTATTTGATTCATGTGAGAATAAATTAATTTACCTGAGAGTTACCTAAGGTTTTCTTCTGTAATAACATTCATAAGTTAGCTTCCACTTTTATGTACTCTTCCCAATCAATTACATCAGTAAGTTTTTTTGATTCTATCTCTAAAATAAATTCCTAATCTATCTCCTTTTCTTCTTCACTGCTACAGCTATAGTTAAATTGCATCTTAGGTTATTCAGTAGACTCCAATTAGTTTTCCTTCAACTACTCTTACCTCAGTACAATTGTTATCCCACAAAATAGCCAGAGCCATTTTTAAAAGGTGAATAAGACTATGTCATTCTCCTGCATAAATTTTTCAGTAACTTTCCAATAAATTTAGAAGCTGATTTTATTTTTTATCTTGACATAGAGTAACCTATCTTTTCTGGTCTCTGCCTGCATCATTTATTTCATTCTTTAACACTCTCCCACTCACATTTTTATTTCTCAGCCACACTAAACTTAAACTTGCTGAGCCCTTCCTTCTTAGAGGCCTTCGATATAATATGTGCTTTGCATGGAATATTCTTCAGCTTTAATCTCACAAGGTCAGTACTGCCTTGTCATAAAGGTTTTGAATTAAATGACCCTACTTAATTAGGGATTTCTTGACCTTCAGAGGTAAATTAGACTTTTGGTTTCAGCTCCAAAATGTAGAGCTTGAAAGTTGTCATTCCCATCCTTATACCATAAAGAAGTGGACAAACTGAAAATCAAGGAATTTTGTGGGAACCTTTAAATAACTGAATTTACAAGGCAAAATGCTACCCTCAAATCTGGAGAGAAAGGCAAATTTAAACTCATAGCTAAGATATTCCTACCTGGAGTAGAAGCTGTTGGAAAAATAAATTGGTAGAAAAATTAAATGGTAATGACAAATTGCAGGAAGCTGAGCATGGACCAGTGGGAGAATGAGAAAGTAAGAGTGGAAAATTCCTGGGGGCTGCAGTCATGGGTGGGGAGGGGTTAGTCAGTTTTATGTTGCTAAAACCTGAAGCTCAGTAATTTACTTTTACAAAACAGAGGTTTATTTGGCTCATAACGTTAGTGGCTGGAAAGCCCAAGAACATGGTATAGGTATCTGCTCAGCTTCCAGTAAGGGTCCCATGCAGTAACACAATATGCAGAGAAGTAGAAAGGTGCAAGGGTGTGTGAAAGAGACACACAGGGAGGCTGGGCTCACATGAAACAACTTGCTCTCAGGAATGAATTTATTCCTGCGAAAGTGAGAATTCACTCACTCCAGTGAGAAGGCATTAATTTATTAATGAGGGTGATGCCCCCATGACCCAAGTATTTCCTGCTAGGCCTCAACTCCCAACACTGCCATATTGGAAATCAAATTTCAGCATGAGTTTCAGAGGGAACAAACTCACACCTAGCAAAGGGGTATAAACTATACTGAGGAATCTCACTAGCATCTCACAGTAGAGATCCAAGAAAGAAAACTTCCGACTGACAATGACCAGGGAAGAGTAATCCTCATGAAATACAGCCCAGAGCTTCAGATTCTTCCCAATTACAAAGACTTACTCCTTTAGGGGAAAGAGTTTAGGAGAGTCTTGTCTTAGAGTAGTGGGGAAACAATATTTCACTTACTTTAGCCCCCTCCAGTAAGCATTTCTCAACTAACTGAGGAAGGGAGGCAAGCTATGCAGGAAGAAACGCTTTTACAGGTCATAGGCTACAAATGCAGACCCCGACTTTCCACCTATCACCACATCAACAAGACCCTAATATATAGTCATGCCTTGCTTAATGACAGGAATATGTTCTGAGATATACATCATTAGAGGATTTTGGTAAATGCTTTGACATCAGGAATGAACCCCTTGAGTGTCTTCCTTCAGATGCCATTCACACACTCCTTGGGGATATCACCCCAAGACCAAGCAGGGTTTTTGATGCAGTCATAAATGTTGTAATACTTTAATTGCAACAATGCCTTCTCAGTGTCTTTCTCAGTCACAATACCCTAGGCAAAGGTCATCTTCAGGTAGCAGTCCTTAAAAGCTATTATAACTCTTGATCCATAGATTGAATCAAAGAGGTGGTGGTTGGAGGGAGAAACATCACTCTGATATTGGAATGAAGATCACCAATTAAAGGATAATGTGAGGAAGCACTATGAATAATAATAAAGCAAAATTTTGAAAAGTGTGCTATTCTCCAAACAGCATTTTTCTCTGGCGTGGAAATTCGCGGGGGAGGGGGTTATTCAAAGAGCAATGGGTCATCTTTGACTTTTTATATTGCTCCTGTAGTCACTGGCAGTGTGTGCTTCTTTTTTTGTTTGTTTGTTTGTGTGTTTGTTTGTTTTGATTGCTTGACTGGGCACACTAGCCAGGTCTGTAATTCTAGCACTTTGGGCTGAGGCAAGAGAACTACTCAAGCTCAGGAGTTTGAGACCCACTTGGGCAACATAGGAAAACCCCATTTCTACAAAAAAGAAAAATTAAATTAGCTGGACTTCGTGGTGTGTACCTATGGTCCTAACCACTCAGAAGACTGAGGTAGGAGATAGCTTGAGCCTGGGAGGTCTTGGCTACAATGAGCCATGAATTTGCCACTGCACTTCAGCCTGGGTGACAGAGCAAGACCCTATCTCAGAAAAAAAAAAAAAAAAAAAAAGAAAAGAAAAAAAAGCAAGAAAGAAATTTAAAAACAAAAAGAATTTTGAGACAGAGTCTCCTTCTCTTGCCTAGGCTGGAATGCGGTGGTGTGATCATAGCTCATTTCAACCTTGAACTCCTGGCCTCAAGCGATCCTTCCACCTTGGCCTTCTGAGTAGCTACTATTACAGGTGCATACTACTGCACCCAGCTAATTTATTTGTTTAGTGGAGACAGGATCTTGCTTTACATTTCAAGGTGGTTTCCAACTCCTAGCCTCAAGCAATCTTCCTACCATAGCATCCCAAAGTATTGGGATTACAGGTGTGAGCCACTATGCTCTGCCAGTGTATGCTCATGAATATGTCCAGTGGCCATGGGATTTTCACTGTGCCATATCACAAAGGTTTCAATTTTTAACCTGCAACATTGCCGTTAGAAAACTGTTATCCTGGCCCTAAAAGATGTGAAACCTGACATTGACTTGGCTTCTTTATGGATTAAAGTCCTTTCAGGCATCTGCTTGCAGAATGGGGAGGTTTTGTCCATATTAAAGATTCCCTCTAGCAAGTAATTTTCCCCCGCAATCAATTTGTCTAGAGTTTCCAAAAATTATTCAACTCTCTTCACATCAGCACTCACAGGCTCACCACTCACTTTCACATTATTTGATGAATAACAATTCTAAAATCATTTAAACTACCCAGATCTAGCAGTAAATTTAACATCTTAGTCAGCTCCTGCCTTTCTTTCAACATTACAAACAAATTTTTGCTTTGACACTAATCATCACTGTGCTGAAAGGGATATGCCTCTGTGTCTGGACTTTAACCCACGTCATTATAGGCTTCTCTATGTCTAACATGGGCCCTTCTCAAAATTTTCTTAGTCTTGTTGCATTCAATGAAGCAAATTCTTTAACAGCTTCCATTACTTTTTTCTCGTTCTTCAAGATAGCAACTGTAGTGGAATGGGACATGCCTGATGAGTGAGCAGGGAAATCTTCACTGGTTTTCTACCTTCATAGTCTGTAATCACTTTTAATTGTATTTTCAGATTAATCACTTGCCATGACCACTTACCAGCAACATTAACAGTAAATTCTGTATGCATAGGAACGATGATAAACAAGCAGAAGATTAAATCAAGCACAAGACAAATAATGCAATCAAGAAACCATGTGAACACAAGATGTATGAGATTTCTGCTTCTGTAACAGCATACTATTTTACAGTAATTTATATATATATATATGTGTGTGTGTGTAGAAGTACACTGTAAAATAATGATTAATAGTATAGTAAATATACAAACAGAAACAGTCATTTATTATTATTAAGTATTACATACTGTACATAATTGTATATGTTGGACTTTTATACGAGTGTAGTAGGTTTACACCAGCATCACCACAAATGTGTAAGTAATGCATTCCACTATTATGTTATAGTGGCTACAGTATCACTAGGTGATGGAAATTTTTCAGCTCTGTTATAATCTTATGAAACCATTGTCATATATGTGGTCCATCATTGACTGAAACATTGTTATGTGTCCCTTAACTGTAATAGGGATCACAACTGAAAGGATTAAAAGATATAGACACTCTCTGCAAAGGAGTATTTACAGGAGCTCAAACACAATGGAGTAGACAAAAACAAGGACACCAAAGAATTTTAAGCCTCTGTCATCCATAACTACAGCAAATATTAAACTAAGTTTAACTCCTAGTCAGGTCAACAAATAAATCCCCCAAGTAGAAAAGCCTGTTTTACTCAATTATTATTATTTAATGCAACATGTCCAGTTTTTAAAAATAACAACAAGATATGCTAAAAGTCAGAAAAAAAACACCAGTCTAAAGAGACAAAACAAGCATCAGAACCAGACTTAGATATGACACATATGTTGGAATTATCAAACAGTAAATGTAAAATAAGTATGATTATTATGTCAGGAGCTCTAATGGAAAAAATAGATTATATGCAATGACAAATGGCTATATAAGCTGAAGAATAAAAATGCTAAGGAGTAAAAGAAAATGCTGAAAATAAAAAATCTTCAAACATAATAATGTCTTTGATGGATTAATTCGTAGATGGAACATGGCTGAGGAAACAGTGAACTTTTGAAGACAGATCAATAGAAACTTCAAAAAATAAATGGAACACCCAAAAATGGTGGGTCTATTTCAAAAAATGTGACACACGCCTAATTGAAATATCAGAAAAAGAAGAAATATACATGAAATGTCATCTTTGCAATATCATTGTCAGTTATATGACTGAGAACTTTCCAAAATTAATGACAGATATCAAACCACAGATCCAAGAAGCTCGGAAAATACAAAACAATATAAACACCAAAAAAACTAAATCTAATCATGAGATATTTAAGTTACAATGAATCAACATAAAGACAAAAACCTAAAGGAAGCTGGGGGTTGATGGATACACAGGGAACCATATCTGTAGAGGAGCAAGGATAAGATATATGTTAGGCTTTTCATCAAAATTACATGAAAGATTATGAAAGCAAGAGGAAGGTGTAGTAAAATATTTGAAGTGTTGAAAGAGAATAACAGGAACAAAACTGCCAATCTATAATTCTATAGGCAGTGAAATTAACCTTCAGAATTGAAAGAGAAATAAAAAACTTCCTCAATAACTAAAGAACAACAACAAAAAAAAACTGAGTGAATCCATTGCCAAAACATTTGCCCTTCCAGGAAAGTCAAAAAAAGTTATTTAGACAGAGATAAAATAGATAAGAGAGAAATATGAATCTACATAAAGAAGGGCACTGGAAAATGAATAAGTGAAGGTAAAATATATTTGATTTTAAAAAATTGACTTTAGACAAAAATGTATTAATCTAAATTCATAAGAGTAACAATGTATTGGGTTAGTATAGCATACGGAAAAGTGAGATAACTGGTAGCAATCCCACAAAAAAAAAAACAGAAGAAAATAATTGGTAATACTCAATTATGAGGAACTTGCATTATATGTGAAGCATAATAGTATTATTTAGATGTAGTCACAGATTAGTTATAAATATATATTATAAATTCTAGATCAACTGCTTTTTGTTAAATGACATATAGTTGATCTGCTTAGCAAAGAGATAAAATATAATCATAAAAATGATCAATTGAAATAAGAGTAGGCAGAAAACCTCAAGCAATAAATAGAAAAATGTTACAAATATGTTAGATTTTAAATCAAATTTAGTATTACTTTAAATGCAAAGTATTTAAATATGCCAATTAAAAGAGAAAGTTTTCCATAATGAATGTTAAAAAATAATTTCCAACTATATGTGGTCTAACAAGAAACTCAACCTATTTATAAAGACTCTGCCAGATCAAAATTAAAGAGTAAAGTAAGACATGCCATGCCAAAAATTATCAAAACAAAACTGAAATAATAATTTCAGACAATTCAGTCTTCATAAGAAATTATCAGCAATAAAAAAGAGGTAAATAATGATGTCAGTTCTTCACAAAGGCATTAGAATCTTAAGTGTATATACTCTTAACAGCATCAAAATAATTAAGGGCAAAAATTGATAAACAAAAGAAATAAACATAAAATTATAGTTGACGATTCAAACCCACTCACCTCAGTAATTTTTACATTGAGTAAGTAAAAAATAAGGAAGTATATAGTTGACCTGTACAGAAATATTACTCAATGTGTTCTAATCGACATTTATAAAATTCTCTTCCAATCATCAACAGCAGAATACACATTCTTCTCAAACTCTCATGGAACATTTACCAAGAAAGATCATATTCCAGAATATAAAACACAACAAATTCAAAAAAATTGGAATCATGCAATATATGTTCTTAGACCACAATGGAATTAATCCAGGAATGAAAAACTGAAACATAACTGTAAAATTTAAAACTATTTGGGCATTACACAAAACACATATAAATACCTGGATTAAAAAATCTCAAAATTTAAAAACATTTCAAACTAAATAAAAATACAACTTAAAATGTGTAAGATGCAACAAAAACTCTTCATAGATGGACATTTGTAACATTAAACACATGCAGTAGAAAATAAGAAAGATTTGAAATTAATAATCTAAGTTAATTGCCTAATTTTCTCCATATTTCCAAACCCAGAGCAAAGTCTGGTACACGAGCTTGTTCCTTGTCCCTAATGTCACATTAGCAGAAATATACCGATTGAATTGTGTATAATAACTCCAACATGGCCAACATTAGATCTCAAAGAAAACATACTGGGAAAGGTATTTTGGTTAATCCCAAACCTTAATCAAACTGCATTATACTTGCAGGAAATCTAAGAGTGAAGCTATCTTCTAAATAATATAATTTCATCTGGCCATTTTCAGTATCTACTATTTAAATAATAATTGGTCAATATTGTAAACTATACCCTTTGGCCTATTTAGTGCTGTATTAATTATTTGGTCATTATTTATAAGTATGTTTCTTTCTTAAATTTGCAGACATTTTATTTTTTCAAACTTTTTCTTTTCTTCTGGCCTCAATTTGCAATTAGAATACTTGTTGGAGAAGTACATGGACAGACTGAAATTTTTCAGAAGAAATTAAGAGCTGCAGTAGGCCGAAGCAATTAGGACTTTATGGATCAAGCAGAACCTGTTCTACTATAAAGCCCTGATCATGATACTACTGTAAATGCATCTAGTATATGTGAGGGGTATGAAAGAACTTAACTACTCAACAAAGCCCTCTTGCTTGTTCTCTTTGACTTTTCATTTTGGCACATTATCTAGGTGATCTGTAGTATTGATGTAGCTCAAGATAATAGGCTCCCATTCTTGGCTGCCCAAGCATTAGTTACAAAGGGACAAAGTTTAAAATAATGTGCATTTTTTATTTGCTATATTCTTTCTCAAATAACTATATATCAAATAAGGAAAGGTTTCTAATTCATCATCTCTGTTGTCATAAAAATATAACCTTAGGTTTTAAACTGTGATGACTTCTTATTC
Source organism: Hylobates moloch (assembly GCF_009828535.3). Taxonomy (NCBI): domain Eukaryota; kingdom Metazoa; phylum Chordata; class Mammalia; order Primates; family Hylobatidae; genus Hylobates; species Hylobates moloch. Next base: position 37,349,250 of record NW_026652285.1, read on the forward strand.
ATAGTATTAGCTTGAAGGAAACTAAAAAAGAACTTATTAAATAGGTGCATGGATAATTGACATTAACATAGTTTGAAAATGTGTCCCCATAAAACCTCATGTTAAATTGTACTCCCCGGTGTTGGAGCTAGAGCCTGGTGGGAGATGTTTGAGTTATGGGGCTGGATCCCTCATGGCTTTACGCTGCACTTGAGATATTAAGTGAGTTCTCACAAGATCTGGTTATTTAAGAGTGTGTGGCTTCCTCCCAACTCCTCTCTTGCTCCTGCTTTTGCCATGGGATGTGACTACTCCAGCTTTGCCTTCCGCCATGAGTAAAAGCTTCCTGAGGCCTCCCCAGAAGCCAAGAAGAGGCTGGCGCCATGCTTGTACACCCTGCAAAACCATGAACCAATTAAACATCTTTTCTTTATAAATTACCAAGTCTCAGGTATTTCTTTATAGCAATGCAAGAACAAACTAATATAGAAAATTGGTACCAGGAATGGGGCATTGCTATAAAGATACCTGAAAATGTGGAGGCAACATTGGAACTGGGTAACAGGTAGAGGTTGGAAGAGCTTGCAGGGCTGAGCAGAAGATGGAAAGATGAGAGAAAGTTTGGAACTTATTAGAATCTGGTGAAATAGTTGTGAACAAAATGCTGATAGTAATATGGACAGTGGAGTCCAGGCCAAGGAGGGCTCAGATGAAAATGAGGAAATTATTGGGAACTGAAGCAGGGGTCAACAGTTACTATCCCTTAGCAAAGACCTTGGCTGCATTGTGTTCATGCCATGCCCTAGGGATCTGTGGAAGTTTGAACCTAAGAGGGATGATTTAGGCTATCTGGCAGAATAAATTTTAAGCAGCAAAGCATTCAAGAAGTAATCTGGCTGCTTCTAACAGCCTACAGTCAGATGCAGGGATAAAGAAATGACTTCAAGCTGTAAAATTTGCAGTCTCACCATGTGACGGAGAATGAAAAAGCCTTTTGGGAGAGAAATTTAAGCAGGCTGCAGAGAAAGTGCTTGCTAGATAAATGCTCCTACGTCAAAGGGACCCAAGTGCTAATAATCAAGATAATGAAAAAAAAAAAAGGGCCTTGGAGGCATTTCAGAGATGTTCACAGCTGCCCCTTCCATCACAAACCCTGAAGCCTTAGAGTATTGAATGGTTTTATGTGCCAGGCCTAGGGCTCCACTGTCCTGTGCAGGCATGGGACACCACTCCTCACATCCTGGAGTTTCCAGCTCCAGCCTTGGCTCAAAAAGGCCCAGGTATAGGTCAGGCCACCACTTCAGAGGATGCAAACGGTAAGCATTAGCAGCTTCCTCATGGTGTTAAGCCTGTAGGTGCACAGACTGCAAGAGCTGAGGCTTGGAAGCTTCCACTGAGATTTCAGAGGATGTATGAAAAAGCCTGGATATCCAGGAAGAAGCCTACTCTAAGGGCAGGGCCTTCACAGAGAATGTCTACTAGGGCAGTTTGGAGGGGAAATGTGGGCTTGGAGGCCCCACACTGGGACACTGCCTAGTGAGATATGGGAAGGGGTCGCTGTCCTCCAGATCCCATTATGATAGATCCATTGGCAACTTATATTGCAGCATGGAAAAGCTGCACCCACTCACTTCCAGTCTATTAGAGTAGCCATGCAGTCTTAACCCTGCAAAACCACAAAGGTGCAGCTTCCCAAAACCTTGGAAGCCCACTTGTTGCACCAGTGTGCCTTGGATGTGGAACATGATATCAAAGAGATTATTTTGGAACTGTAAGGATTAATGACTGTTCTGCTGCATTTCAAACTTGCATGAGGCCTGTTTCACCTTTCTTTTGGCTGATTTCTCTGCTTTGGAATGGGAATGTTTACCTAATGCCTATACCTACATTGTATTTTGGGAGTAAATAATTTGTTTCATTTTACAAGCTCATAGGTGGAAAGGACTTGTCTTTTCTCAGATGAGACTTTGGACTTCTGACTTTTGATTGAGTGGATGTTGGAATGAATTAAGTCTTTAGGGGACAGTTGCGAAGGCATAATTGTATTTTGCAATGTGAGAAGGACATGAAATTTAGGGGGCCAGGAGCAGAATGATACAGTTTAAATATGTGTCCCATTAAATCTCATGTTGAATTTGATCCCCATTGTTGGAGATGGGGCCTGGCAGGAGGTGTTTGAGTCATGCAGGCAGAACTCTTATGTCTTTGTGCTTTGCTAGATATAGTGAATTAGGTCTCACAATATTTGGTCATTTAGAAGTATGTGGTCCTCACCTATCCTATTGCTTCTGCATTTGCTATGGGAAATGCCTACTCCAGATTTGCCTTCCACCATTAGTAAAAGCTCCCTGAGGCCTCTCCAGAAGCTGAGCAGATGCCAATGTTTGTATAGCTTGCATAACAGTGAGTAAATTAAACTCCTTTGCTTTCTAAATTGCCCAGTCTCAGGTATTTCTTTATAGCAACATCTTTATAGCAACACAATAACAGACTAATACAGACATTGTGTCTTCTTCCAAATATTGTTTTTAACTTAAAGGGCAATACAGATTCATTTAACCGATTTTAGCTGTGTAAGTTAAAAAGTTAAATTTCTTCTCTTTCAGTCATCATGTGCAATTTCACTTCCCCTAAAACCTACTAGTTTGGTTGGTACAATAAATTAATGATTTTTACTATGCATCCTTCTTTATATTTATATATGCATACACAATATTGTAGACTTTTCTATTGTTTTTCGATGATTTAAATGGCTATAAGTTATTCAATGCAATGGAAGTAGCATAATGTGTTTCACCATATCTCTAATAAGCCACTGTGACAAACGAATAAACTGCTGAAGTACACACACACACACACACACACACACACACACATGCACACATACACACGTTTTTGCATAAGAGTTTCTGTAATCTAGGTTCCTGGAAATGTAATTGCTGGACCACATAATATGTGGGTTTTTAAAAATTAATAATGACTGGACTTGCATTAAATTTATTCATGAGAAAAAACTAACATAATTAAAATTATATTGTCTCATTCAGATAATTTTTGTTTCTTCACATATTCTCATTTATGTTCTACAGAAAATTTTATTAGCTTTCCTATAAATATCTTGCACATTTATTTTTAGTTTAATGCAAAGTAGTTTAAAATTGGGTTGCTATGAGATGATTTTCATTATATGCTAAATTTTACTGTGGATATTTCATTATGACAACTGAGGTTAACTGGCATACTTTAAATACTATTGCCCATATCATTTTAGCCAGATAATATTTTGACATTTTATTTTTTTATCTTTAGATGATAGAAAAACAGTTGAGTATAGATATATATATTTATATATATATATATATACAAAAAAAAATATATATATATATGTTAGACATTGGTGTGGGGAAGGGAGAGAATATAGTTATTTGAAATTTCAATTCCTTTTAAAAAGAAACTTGGAAAAAGCCTTCAAATATTATTTATTCTGCTAATAAAGTTTTTGAGGTACCTGGAACATAGTGGAAAATCATGTAAGATTATATAATTAAATAAATGATTTCAGGAATGAAAATTAAATTAATGACTATCTAACTAAATATTTTCCTTGTCAGTACAAATAGTTTTCTGTGGCTGAGATTATCTGCTATCCACCAAGATATCCTCTCTCTCACTTCTAGACAACATGGCTAGACTTCATTTTCTTTCAAGTTTTTCTTGCAGTTATATATGGCTATGTGACTATTTATTTCCATTGAAATTAAGAACATTAGCCCCAAGTTTGTTTGTGTGTCCTCTTCACTCTTTTCCCATTTTTATTGGCTACAGCCTGAACATAGTGGAAATTACACACTGAATATGCAGTACCCTTGGTAATAACAATGAATATTTTATACTATCTACCATTCACACAATGCTGGCATCATCTACTTATTGTTTTATATTTGTTTTGGTTTTAGTAAAGTTTATTAAGCTATAATTTTCATAAAAGCGATTTCACAATTTTGAATATAAACTTTTAAGAGTTTTGATATAGTTATGCATTCATATAGCCATTATTATTATTAAGATAAAGAATATTTCTATTATCTTGAAATATTCTCTCTTGCCCTTTCATAATCAATCTCCTGAGCCCCAGTTCCCCCTTTCCCCTAGTGCTGGGAAAGCATTAACCCGTTCTCTATCCCTTTAGTTTTGCCCCTTCCAGACTATTTTATGAAAGGAAGCATATTTATCTTTTTGAGTCTGACTTCTTTCACTTGCCATGATGCTTTTGAGATTCATCCATAATGACTTATATCTTTTTATTACTGAATACTATTCTATTTTATGAATATATAAATTTATATCTTATATTTTAGATGCATATATACTTAGGATTAATATCTATTATAATTTTAGATAATTTACCCTTTTATCATCATGTGATAGTTCTTAGATTCTTATTTGTATGTTTGTTTTTTGCTGGTGCATTAGTTATCTATTGCCGCATTAAAAACTACCCAAAATTTTAGAAGGGTTGAAAACATATTTGATGTTTTTACAGTTTTCTAAAAGAAGATGACTAAGTACAGCTTCGTAGATGCTTCTGTGTATTATTAGTCTGATCTTACAAAGCTAAAGATACTACCTGGGACTGGATAATTTATAAACAAAAGAGATTTAATTGACCCACAGTTCCATATGGCTGAGGAGGCCTCAGGAAACATAATCATGGTGGAAAGTGAAAGAAAAGCAAAGCATGTCTTACTACATGGTGGGAGGAGAAAGAGTGCAGGGGACACCACCACTTTTAAAACCATCAGATCTAGTGAGAACTCACTATCATGAGAACAGCAGGAGAAACCATCCCCATGATCCAAACACCTCCCACCAGGTCCCTCCCTCAACACGTGGGGATTGCAATTTGAGATGATATTTGAGTGGGGACACAGATCCAAACCATATCACTCCATTTCAAGATATCTCATAAGAATGTAATCAACCTGTTGTCCAGGGCTCTGGTCTCATCTAAATGCTCAACTTGTCAGGGATCTAAATGCAAACTAACTTCTGTGATTTGAGGAATGATTCAGTTTTTTGTATGTTGATAGACTGACATATGCAGTTTCTCACTAGCTGTTGGCTAGGTTTTCCTTCAGTTTCTTACCATTTGGGACACTCCAGAGGAAAGAGTACAATATGGCACCTGAATACCTTGAGACAACAAGAAAGAGCAAACACTCAAAATGGAAACCACACTTGTTTTGTAACCTAATCTAAGAAGTGGCATCTGATTACTTCTGCTATATTGCTTGTATTAGAAATGAGTCAGTAAGTCAATCCCAAATAGGGGGTATGAAACAAGAACATAAATACAAGTTGGGAAACATTTGTGGGACACCTCAAAGGCTGCTTACCATATAGTATTCCTTTTTTTAAATTAGTGTGTGCATACTAAATCTTTTTCTAATCTCCTACCATTAACATACATATTTTATATTAAAACTTGGTATCTTCAATACAGCATAGAATGGTTCTTACTTTTTACACAGTCTGTTATTTAAATGCATATCTTTTTGAGTTATTTACATCCACGCATTAACAACAAGTTTCAAAAAAATATAAACACCTATAATTTATCATAATGATGACAGATACACATTTAATATGAATATACACACTCCACCCCTCCAGGACATTTATCGCTCCCTCCAAAATAATATGAAGTGATTGAATACCTGTGAATTCATGCAATGAGTCACTTTAATTATTACAACTGATGATTATAGAATGTAGGTTGTTATGTAATGAAAGCTACTAAGATGAAAGAGATTTTATTGCTGATAGTGTATGGATTATACATAAAAGTGAGTTCCTTGATCAAAGTCAGTGCTGTGCATTATACCATGAGAGTAAAAAGGTATTCTATAAGCTCATGGATGGTGGTTTTGTCAGAAGAATGGTGTGCAGTGGCCAGGCGCAGTGGCTCACACCTATAATACCAGCACTTTGGGAGACCAAGGCAGGCGGATCACCTGAGGTCAGAAGTTCGAGACCAGCCTGGCCAATGTGGTGAAACCCCATCTCTACTAAAAAATACAAAAAAATTAGCTGGGGATGGTGGTGCATACCTGTAATCCCAGCTACTTGGAACCCAGGAGGCGGAGGTTGCAGTGAGCCAAGATAGAGCCATTATCCAGCCTGGGTGACAGAGGGAGGCTCCGTCAAAGAAAAAATAAAAAAGCCTGGGCACTGTGGCTCACGCCTGTAATTCTAGGACTTTGGGAGGCCGAGGCAGGCGGATAACCTGAGGTCAGGAATTCGAGACCAGCCTGATAAGCATGGTGAAACCCGTCTCTACTGAAAATACAAAAATTAGCTGGGCATGGCGACTGGTGCCTGTAATCCCAGCTACTTGGGAGGCTGAGGGAGGAGAATTGGTTGAACCCAGGAGGTTGCAGTGAGCCAAAATCGTGCCACTGCACTCCAGCCTGGGCAACAAGAGTGAAACTCTGTCTCAGGAAAAAAAAAAAAAAAAAAAAAAATGGTGTGCAGAAAATCTGTATCTTGAGTGTCTATTTTAGATAGAACATAATGCTACCTTTCTGTGAAGGAAGCAGTCAATGTAATCAAACTGCCACCAGGTAGCTGACAGATCAGCCCCTCAAAATGGTGCCATATCATGAATTTTATGTTGAACTTTGCTGCCAGCTCGGCCTTGATAAGTCAAAGTATATGTCACTGAGCCCATGCTACTCTTTGCCACCATGGCCATTGTTCATAACACCTTTTGTCAATGGCAGGAGTATCTAAGAAAAAAGATGACTGTTATTTGCAGAAGAAATTAACTTGTTCACTTCCTTATTAAAATCCTCCTTTGCTGAAATCACTTTTTAATAAGCATTCAGATGGACACAATGATATAACAATTTTGTCCACTGAGGAAGTTCTATTCACCTATCTCTTCCTCAAATTTTTGACCAATTTTCCAACTGTATTCCTTCTAAGTTACTGACCATCCAGCCAAGCCATTGGCCACAGCCTATAAATGTTGGTATATAATGGCACATCTGGTCATTTCTTTTTCTAAGCAAGGTAAAGAGCTATGTGCACTTCTTGAAGTTTTTTCCACTAGGAGAATTTCCCTTTACCACTGTTCTTCAGGGATGTCCCAAAAAAGAACTGCAATTAATTAGTTGTACATGTTAGGATAGTATCTAAATATCCTGCAGAGATACCTGTAAAACAGACCCAAGTCTTCTCTTCTTCTGTCAGCGGATCATAAGGGACTCTCCATGAGACCACAGGTGCAGGCTGGGAGAGGAAATGTAGTGTAGCAGGAGGAGTGGGGACCTTGGGCATTTAAACCACTTCTTCATGTAACATACTTGTGCTTTTAGAGCCCTCTTGGACTCTATCACATATGTACCACTTTCATTTGATGATGGAGTGCTGCTGTGCATGCCCAACTTAATGACTTACTGGGTCAGATAACACCCAGTTAATGACGGACAATCCACATTGCATGGTAACTTGTTGACATGAATAAGCATTAGTCTCTACTAAGGCCTAGTAGCAGGCCAAGTTCTTTCTCTTAAAAAAAGAATAGTTGTGTGCAGAGGATTACAGGGCTTTTTTCCAAAATCCTAAAATACCGAGCTGCTGTTCACACATAGGGGCCTGTCAAAGGCTACAAAGAGCATCCCTATCTGCCACAGACACTCTACACATCATTGGATCTGCTGTATCATATGGCCCAAGTAGTAGAGCAGCTTGCATGGCAGCCTGTTTTAGATACCTATTTTTCTGGGCCCCAGTCAAAACTAGCTGCCTTTCAGGTCACTTAGTAAATGAGCCAGAGTATCACACCCAAAAGAGAAATATGTTGCCTCCAAAATCAAATGAGGCCTATAAGGCATTGAGTTTCTTTTTTGATTATGTGAGGGGCCAGATGCTACAACTTATACTTCACCGTAGATGGAATATCTTGACATGCCCCATACCAGTCTATCGATAGAGACTTCAATAAGTTGGAAGACCTCTAGATTTTAGTCACATTTATTTCTCACTGTGTTACATATAAATATATTGTGAATAAGTCTAGAGTAGTTGCTATTTCTCACTCACTAGGTCCAATCATGATAATGTCATCAGTGTCATGAACTACTGTGACAACTTGTGGAGAGGAAAGATGATCAAGAACTTTGCAAAATGAATTATGACATAGGGCTGGAGAGTTGATGTACCCCTGAGGTGGGACAGTGAAGTTGTATTGCTGGCTTTGATGGCTGAATGTAAATTGTTTCTTTTGGTCTTCCTTGATAAGGATGGAAAAAGTGTATTGACCAGATCGACAGCTGCACTAGGTACCGGTAGATGTGGTAATTTTCTTAAGCAATATAACCACATCTGGCACAGCAGCTACAATTGGAGTCAAGACCTGGTTAAGTCTACGATAAATCACTGCCATTTTCCAAGATCTGTCTGTCATCTGCCCAGGCCAAATAGGAAAGCTGAAAGGAGATGTAGTGTAGTCATCTCCCCTTCATCTTTCAAACTAATCCTTGATTGTGGCACAATCCTAAAAAGATAGCAGTATTGCTTTTGGTTTACTATCTTCCTGGGTACAGGGAGTCATAGTGACTTATGCTTGGCCTTTCCCAGCAAAGAAGTCTTCACTCCACACATTGGGGATTTAATGTGTGAATTCTACCAGCTCCTGAGTATTTTTATTCCAACTATGCATTTCAGCACTGGAGGAAGAGCCACAGGATAAGTTTGAGGACCCACTGGACCCACTGTGAGGGAGATCTGAGCTAAAACTCCATTGATTACCTGACCTCCATAAGTCACTAGTCTAACTGGACCACAGTTTTGGGTATCCTGTTTTAGGTATCCTATGTTTTGGGAATCCTGGAATCAGTATCATTTCAGAGTCAGTGTCCAGCAGTTCCCCAAATTCTGATTCTTTCCTTTTTCTCAAAACATAGTTACCCAGAGTTTCCCTGGTGTAAGGCTATAGATCACTTGAGGAAGGCTGAAAGGAAGATCAATAGTATAAATGTTTGACAGTGTACCAAGATTCTTCATCAAGGAGATTCAGCTTTCCCTTTATTCGAGGAGTTTGGGTCTGTAACTTGGCTCAAGTCTGGGAATTGTTTGAGGTTGCTTGACTCTCTGTTTTTTATGATTCAAGTTAGACTTTAATTCACTAACCCTGGAACATTTCTGCTTATTCTAGTAAGAATTTATTAGATGTTCCACCTATTTCACTTCTAGAAATATTGTGGTCAACTAGCCAATGCCACAGGTTTGTATGAGTCAGACTATCCTGATTGCTGTTGGTACTCTGCTGTCCATTATGCTAACCAGGCCCACTTTGCCTCTGGTGGTTGAGTGTTGCCACTTGGCCTCTACCATTACTCCCAATTGCATTTAGATTTCCCAATTGAGTGATTGTCATTTCTACTAGATGGTCTGGTCTACAGAGAAGACTGATTGCAGAGCTCTTCAAGGATACTGGGGCTCCCTTCTCAAATTCTGTCTCATAGTCATGGAGAAAGGTGTGTGTTTTGGACTCTCTTTGGGTGGGTAATTTCTAAATGAAAAAATCCTGCTAGTATTTCAGATTCTCTAAGGCTTTTCCTTTGCATTAAGTCAAAAGAGGCCCCATATATTTGAATCATTCATACTGGGCCAACATGTTGATAGTTGACTCAGCCAATCAACCAATCGTTAGAGCACTTTCTAATTCCTCAAGTTACAACATTAAAATAAATAGTTTCTGCTTAGTGAGCCCATATCAACACATAGAGCCTTATACAAATTTATGTTCTTCTGCCATTATCCCACACCCTTAATATCTATTCCCACATATGTTCCCCTTAATAGTTTATGTACAAATAGGAAAATTGAAGTAATTCTTTTGGAGTATAGCACACTTCATAAGGAATTACACATTGTACCTCACTTTTAGAGACTTGTGGATAATTTAGTCCTGTTATTGGTAGAAGCAAAGAGAATTGGTAGGGAAAGGTCCTGAGAAGAATCAACATTATATAGCAATAACTTCAAGGGAAGCCATTATAGTTCCCTCAGGCAATGCAGGATTAACTCCCTTAGACAGAATGGAGAGGCTGCTTCCACTGAGTGTGTAGGTGCCTGTTAGAGTGGAGAGGCCTTTTCCATGTGCAAAGAAGTCACATTAGCATTTGAGGGCTCAATATTCCCAGCTTTATCAGGGTCTTCTCACACATTCCCACACCAAGTTTCAGGACCCCATTCCTTCCCAATCAATGTTCACACTTTAACAACAGACACAGTATAAAACTGAGAGTTCTTTGTGTGTATGCATGTGTTTAACTTTTAAGTTCAGGGATATATGTGCCTGTACAGGTTTGTTATGTAGGTAAACTTGTGTCATGGAGGTTGTTGCACAGATTATTTTGTCACTCAGCAATTAAGCTTAATACCATTAGTTATTTTTTCTGATCCTCTCCTTCCTCTCACTCTCCATTCTCTAATAGACACCAGTGTGTGCCATTCCCCTTGATGTGTCCATTGTTCATCATTCTGCTCCCACTTATGAGTGAGAATGTGCAGTATTTGGTTTCTTGTTCCTGCATTAGTTTGATGAGGATAATGGCCTCCAGATCTATCCATGTCCTTGTAACGAACATGATCTCATTTATTTTTATGGCTACACAGTATTCCATGATGCATATGTACCATATTTTCTTTATTTAGTCTAACATTGATGGGCATTTAGGTTGATTCCATGTCTTTTCTATTGTGAATAGTGCTGCAATGAACATATGCATGCATGAGTCTTTATAATAGAATGATTTACAGTTTGGGGAATATATATACCCAGTAACGGCTAGTTCTGTTTTTAGGTCTTTGAGGAATCACCACACTGTCTTCCACAATGGTTGAACTAATTTTACAGTCCCAGTAACTCTATATAATTATTTCTCTTTGTCCACAACCTCACCAGAATCTGTTATTTTTTGGCTTTTTAGTAATAGCTATTCTGACTGGTGTGAAATGGTATCCCATTATGGTTTTGATTCGCATTTCTCTAATAAACAATGATGTTGAGCTTTTCTTCATGTGATTGTTGGCCATGTGTATGTCTTCTTTTGAAAAATGTCTGTTAATATCCTTTGCTTACTTTTTAATGGGGTTGTTTGTTTTTTGCTTGTAGATTTGTTTAAGTTCGTCATAGATGCTGCATATTAGGCCTTTGTCAGATGCACAGTTTGCAAAAATTTTCTCTCATTCTGTAGGTTGTCTGCTCAATCTGTTGATGATTTCCTTTGCTGTGCAGTAGCTCTTAAGTTTAATTACATCCCATTTGTCAATTTTTGCTTTCGTTGCCTTTTTGCCTCATTGGTTTTCTAATATATTTAAATAATTTTTTAAAATAGAAATTTAAAATGTTCTCATTTTTCTGCCACAACTATTCCATCAACCCAAAAATGTAAGTCAACTCTTACTTTTTAAACTATATTACATTTTGGTTTTAATAGTTAAATAAATGACCAACATTCACAGTTGCTGCTACTGGACCATCTATGCCTCTCTTGCTATGTCTGCATATTGATATTCTTTAATAAAGTTTCAGACTATATTTATTTAGCAGAGTACTACTTTTTAAAAAAGCAATGTGATTATCTTTTCATAATACGTAAGAAAGAAGGTGTAGGCTTATTAAGCAACTATTAAGATCCAGAAACTGGGTAAAGCATATATAAAATTATTATGCCCATGAGGCTTCAAAATAATTATTGATTTATTTCGGATAGAGCATAAAATAGATTAACTTTTATAAATAAAGCATGATTTGTGGTCATATTAGAACATAAATTAGCCAATGACATCTCTCATTCTGAAATTAGATAAACATTCTTTTTGAATTGAAAAAAAGCTATAAAAATTATTTATCTGACCCTGAATCATGTACATACTATGAACTAGTGTGTATACAGTATGCAAGAAGTTATGAAATTCTCCTTGCATACTGTATAATTTAGACTTAATTTATACATTTTGATACCTCAAGTTAGGTAAGTATTACAGATTCACTCTCAAGAATTTACCCTTTAGAAGGCTAAAGTTGGATAATAGTCAGATAAATGCACTAGAATCATAAAGAGATTCTAATTGACCTTGAAGTCAATATTTTATATACAACTTATGTATATTAGCTTATTTAAACATAAATAGTAACTATAAAATTATTCTGATCCATGTCTCACCAGACTCACAGTCTGGTGTGATAAGTAAATGAGATAAATAATATGACAACAATATATATAAGCATAAAACTACAAAAATATATGCAGTTATATTCATTCAGGAAAGTGAGTTTTCTAGACTTGTGTTTCATTTAAGTGCAGTGTTTTTTAAGTTCTCATAAAGAAAAAAGCTGAGGACAGTATTCCTGTTGATGAGCATTTTAGGTCATGGGCAGGACTGATAGAAACCTCTTAAGTGGTTTTCCAGACTGGGTGACTGGGAAAATTAGACATTAGTATTTATACATAAACATGAGATAAAATGCGATGATTTTGCTTAATTGAAACCTGTAACAGATCTTGATTGAAGCATGCCATGTAGCCAGTTTTACTTTGATCCCTTCTAAGTGAGATTGGCTCTGTGGAAAGCCAAGGCACGCAGCTATATCTTGAGTAAGCATCAGGAGTGAAAACTATATATTGGTGCTTTTCTTCGAAGACAAAAGTTACAATATGACAATAGTGGATAGACGAAAAAGGCAAAACTTTGCTTTCTTAGTTTGTTTTGGATTTGTGTGGTGTTTAGTCCTATATGTCTTACTTTAGAATGGAAAGTTCTTGCTTTGTAATAGAGACTATGACTCAAATCTCATAAAGAAAACATAATAATGTGATATGCTTCTCAATACCTTTGATCTCACTTGATAAAAAAACAAATCTTCAAATTCCCATATTTCTAATAAAAAGACAGAGAATTCTGCACAATAGATTCAGAAATCCCAAAGATCAGGGGACTAGATGAAAGCTGTCTGGCAGACTTGCTGGTGTATGAGTGTTCTAAGGAAAAGAATGTTTGAAAGCTGCAAAATTTGCCCTGGTTTTCTCAGTGGAATTACATAAACAATGTAATGAGTCAGAACTAAGACTTTAGTCGAGACTACATTTTGAAAAGACATTACTTGCCTTCATCTTCTTCTTTCATCTACTTTTTCTACCTACTCTCTCAACTATGTTTATAAATAGCATATACAACTGGTTAAGAGTTCAGGTACTTGTGTCAACAAATATGGTCCTTGATTAGGTTCTGTCAAATATCAAGTTAGACATTTAAAAATAAAGTTCAGTTTCTGCATGAACTAAGAAATATAATGGCTATCTCATAGAGCTAGTAAAATTGAGACCATATTTGTAAAATACTTAATAAATTTTTATATGTGGCATAATATGAAGAATATAATTGATAATTATTATGAATAATTATTATGTGCATTATATATTTGATCATGTTAATTATTTAAAAATACCATCTATTATGGGCTCATCTTTGGGAAGCACTAACAGAGACATTTACTTATTGTCAGATTTATAAAGAATTGCACTGAATCTTTCAGATACTACTGATTAGCTAGAATATACCATACAAAGGACTTCACAATTTCAAGTCCATTAGACAGACTTTGAATGTTGTCATGTTAAAAAGAAGGTCCTATTGGAAAAACATTCTCCCTATTTGTTACGGTGATCCATATATCCTCCAAAATGTGGAGAAAATTCACTAGCAATATCAGCATTTACAAAGCTAAATTACTAGCACCAAATAAAAGGTTCTGATTTAAAATTTTTTAGGTAGACGATACTCATTGTTCATATCCATCCTGTTTTTAACCTCTCTGTGAAATTTCTTGAGATGACACCTTACTATTTTTAATGCAGACTAAATGGACCTCTCTATGATTGAACCCTATAATCAGATTAAACTTTAAGGGAGAAAAAAAAAGGAAGTCACTCTCTAGTACAAACATTCTCTGCCTCTTGTTTGAAACATTTATTTTATAACATGAAAAAACAAATGACAAAGAAAAGTTATAAGAAGTTTACTTTGTATAAACATAAGATGGTCTCTAGCGGAAAATCCATTTCTACTTTAAGAATGTAAATGAGGAAAAGGTCATTCATCGAGAATACTTACAGTGAAAAAAATACAGACTGTAAAATTACACTAATGTTTAAATCCCGCATCTATTCAATGCTAGCTGGATGTACTCAATTTCCATATCTTTAAAAAATACAAATGTACTCTATTTTATATGCATACTTAATGGAATAACTAAAATAGCATTATTAGCAATTAATTTCCAAAACAGACCTTCATGAAATGCTTATTATGTTCATGGCACTATGTTTATTAATTGCATATATTGCTTTATTTATCTAAAAATGACCTCTACAGTATTTGGACACAGGGACTTTAAGAGTTTTGTTCATTTCTGTATCAAGTAATAGATTACCTCATGTACACATGGCTCTATGACAAAGAAATGTAACACCTAAAGGATAAGTGTATTACTTGGGTGGCCCCTGTTATCAGGAGGAAGCTGCAGAAACAGGCCATGGAACAAGACAGTACTTTAAAGAACCTCCTGAAAGTGGCCACCTCAGTATTTTACAATAGGGATTGGAGGGGTGCTCAAAAAGAGAGAAGAGATGCAAGAAAAAGGCAGAGGCTCTAATGGCCGCCTTGTAGGCTTACAAACCCCAGAATCTCTGAGGTGCACCTATTAGTTGCTACTAATATAGCAAGTCAGGGCACTTTAAGAAGGATTGCTCAGGCAACATGAGGAAGGGGACCACTAGAGGGTGACCTCCCCGTGGAGATGTAGGTCACTGAGTCCATGGCCAATCTCCCCCATGGTCCAGCAGGAATGACGGGTCCCAGGGCTCTTCCCACCAGCTTCAGTGGCTTACATGACCATGGCCATCCAGGAGCCCCAGGTGATTCTGGAGGTCAAAGGGTGGAAGATGGACTTCCTCCTGAATATCAGAGCCACTATTTCTGTTCTCCTCTACAATCAGGCCTTTCCTTCTCCCTTAGCATAACTGTGAGTGGTGTCTCAGGAAAGATTTTAACCCAATATTTTACCCAACCCCTTAGTTGTATTTGAGGAGACCTCTTGTTTACTCATGCTTTTTTAATCATGCCTGAAAACACAACTCCTCTGCTGAGCAGGGATATTTTAGTTTGTGTGGGAACCACCACCCTTATGATTCCAGGACGACTTATTAGTCCATAAGTTTGGGCAACTCAAGGGGAAATTGGCTGAGCCACAATTGCCATACAGCCCAGATCCACCTTAAGGATCCCACCTCCTTCCCTAATTAGAGACAATATCACCTAAAATCAGAAGTTAAGTAAAGACTGGAAGCCATCATCAGTAGCTTAAGGATGCAGGGCCTCCTCAAACCCTGCAATAGCCCTTGAAATATCCTGACATTGGGGGTAGAGAAACCCAATGGGGAACGGAGACTGGTCCAGAGCCTCCGCCTCATTAATGAGGCTGTGTCCAATTCATCCAGTGATTTGCAATTCCTATACCATGCTAACTGAAATACCTGAGGGAACTAAATGGTTCACAGTCCTTGACCTAAAGGATGCCTTTTTCTGCATACTGTTACACTTCAACTCCGAGGATTTGTTTGCATTTGAGGATGCCTTCAACCAAACCATCAAGCTAAGCTGAATTGTGTTACCTCAAGGATTCTAAGACACCCCCACCTGTTTAGGCAGGTATTGGCAAAAGATCTCTCTGAATTCCTTTATCTTCAGGTTAAAGTTTTACAATATGTAAATGATATTCTCCTTTGTGCCCCAACTGAGTATATCTCTCAGGAGAGCAGTAAGGCTGTTCTTAATTTTCTGGCTAACAGAGGATATAAGGTCTCAAAATCTAAAGCTGACCTCTGTAAAACTTCAGCGAAGTACTCAGTTCTGATCTTGTCAGAGGGGACCAGAGAACTAGGCAAAGAAAGGATTAAGCCCATCTCTTCCTTCACCCTCCCCCAAACCCTCTAGCAACTGAGAGAATTCTTGGGCATTATAGGATTCTGCAGATTATGGATACCTGGGTATGGTGAGATAGCTCGTCCCTTATATCAACAAATAAAGTAAACTCAGGCAGCTAAGACTCACTCCCTAATTTGGGAACCAGAGGCTAAAAGGGCCTTTAACCAACTGAAACAAGCCTTGATTAAGGTGCCAGCTTTAGTCTTCCCGAAGGGAAGATGTTCAATATTGATGTTATCAGAAAGGAAAGGAATAGCCCTGGGCATTCTAACAGCGACCTGATGTCCAGCCCATAGGCTACCTAATAAAGGAGCTTCATTAGGTGGCTAAAGGATGGCCACCCTGCTTCTGGGCATTTGCTGTGGTAGCTTTGCTGGTGCTAAAGGCTAGTAAGTTAACCATGGAGAATAACTTAACCATTTATACCCCACATAATATGACAGGACTGCTGTCTTCTAAGGGAGGTCTCTGGCTAACAAACAACTCCCTCCTCAAATATCAAGCTCTGCTATTGGAGACATCTGCAGTCCCGTTAATAACCTATCCCTCCCTAAACCCAGCTTCCTTCCTCCCAGAGGAAGCTGGAGGGCCTGAACATGACTGTGAACAGATAATAGTGCAACTCTCTGTGGCCAGAGAGGACCTCAAACAAACTCTCTTAGAGAACACAGACTGGAGTCTCTTGCTGGACAGAAGTTCTTTTGTAGAACAAGGGATTCACAAAGCAGAGTATGCAGTAGTCACCCTGAATGACACTATTCGAAGTGTGCCTCTCCTCTCGGGCACAAATGTTCAACTAGCTGAGCTAATTGCCCTCATGACGGTGCTTGAATTAAGCAAACGGAAAGCAGTAAACATTTATACTGATTCTAAGTATGCTTTCTTAGTCCTCCAGGCCCATGCTGCTATCTGGAAAAAAGTATAATTTCCTCATAGCTAATGGGTCTCCCATTAAATACCATCAGCAAATTGACAGACTATTAACCTCGGTTTTCCTTCCACAGGAAGTGGCAATAATACATTGTAAAGGTCACCAAAAGGGAACAAATAAAATAACCAAGGTAAAATATTGGCAGACCAAACAGCTAACTCATCAATGACAGGGCCCCAGATTTCTGATCCACTTGAGGCCCCTCTGATCTGGGAGTGATAAAGAGAAATAAAACCTCAGTATTATCCTGTGGAAATAGAATGGGCCGCCTCTCAGGGATGCACCTTTCAGCCCTCAGGATAGCTACAACTGGAGGATGGCAAACTTCATCTACCAGCTTCCAGCCAATGGAAAGTTTTTAAAATCCCTCACCAAACCTTTCGCCTAGACAAGGATAAAACCTATGAATTGACCCAAAGGTTGTTCTCAAGTAAAAATCTGCTAAAAATGATCAAACAGGTTGTTAATGCTTGTGACACTTGCCTTAAAAATAATTCCCTCAATCAATGGCTTCTCCTCCCTAGAACTCAAAGACTGGAAGGCTACCCAGGGGAACACTGGCAAATGGATTTTACCCATAGGCCGAAGAGAAAAGGCATCCGGTACCTCCTGGTATAGATAGATACCTTCACTAACTGGGTAGAATCATTTCCATGTGAGACAGAGAAAGCCTCCGGAAGTGATAAAAGTACTAATTAACGAGAGAATTCCTCACTTTGGACTCCCTAAGTACCTCCAGAGCAATAATAGCTTCTTGTTTGGGGCAGCAGTCACCCAGGGGATCTCAAAGGCCTGGGTATACAATACCATCTTCATTGTGCTTGGAGACCACAATCTTCAGGAAAGGTAGAGAAGACAAATGATATTATCTAAAGGCACCTCCAAAAACTGTCTCAAAAGACTTACCTCCCCTGGATTACTTTTCTCCCCAGGGCCCTACACGTGTTAGAAACACCCCTTTGAAGCTGGGTTTAAGTCCCTTCAAAATTATATATGGACAGCTTTTTCTCACCAATAATTTCTTGCTAGACCAAGAAACCTCTGATTTGATTAGGCATGTAACTTCTTTGGCCCATTTCCAACAGGAACTGAAACAACTGTCAGAGGCCCAACCCTGTGAACTAGAACCACATTCTAGTCACATTCTATTCAACCCAACGGACTTAGTACTGGTAAAGGCCTTTTCTTCTCTTTTTTTCTCTCTAGCCCTGAATTGGAAAGAACATTACACTGTACTTCTTTCTACTCCTGCAGGAGTGAAGGTCACTGGAATAGATTCTTGGATTCATTATACTCAAATAAAGGCCTGGGAAACTGATAGAATTACCTCTGTTGTCCCAAAAGAGCACCTGAAGCACCAGTGTGAAGAAATTGGAGACCTCAAGTTAAAGATCACAAAAGATAGAAGTCAATAATTAACTTTCCATGGCTATCTCCTTTATAGTCTTGCCTATGCTTGCTGTTCTGACCTTCATTCTGTTCCTCAGCATAAGGTGTCTTTGTCAAGGACCCCATAATCCTGCACACCCGTGGGATTATCTACTCCCCTAAACAGCTTCTAAAATGTAACTCCCCTCCACCATACAAGATTGAATTTCTTTCACCAAGGTGACACAGCTTTGGCCACATTGTTTTCAGAATTATAGTTTATTTTGCTTCTTATTTTTGCTATCTCTGGCACTGGTATGGATTTTCTGCTTTTACCTCCTCTTTGTATAATACTCATATTTGGCCCACAAATAGTTAACCTCCTTGTAAAATGTGTTTCTTCTCACCTAGAGGTCATCAAACTCCAAATGGTCATGTAATGGTGTCTCAGACAATGACTCCCTTTTACTTGGGACCCTTAGGTAGGCGTCTGGGAGAGATCTGACTGCTGTTCTGCCAAGACAATGCCCTGTCATCATGAAACAGTTAGATCAGTCACCGTCCCTATCCTAATGGCAGTTAGATGTACCTCTTCAGACGGGGGGTTCATAGTGACAGGAAACAGACAGATTCCTAGGCAGACAGGGACAAGCCCAGGTGAAACCTGACCTTCAAGCCAAAGACAGCCTGAAGCCTGAAAACCAAACTGCCAGTTCTGAATGGAATCCACGACTGGAGTGAAAACTTGTATCCTGTCTTATCCACTCAAAATGAACTCTTTTCAACTCATTGGTTCCATCTGGATGGTGGAACCAATCAAATGGTGCTTTTTCCAAGAACACCCATAGATCAATAAGTACAAACTCCCCCATACTAAGCCCGTAAAATCCCAGACTCAGCCTCATAGATGGCTATCCGCTTTCAGGATCCCCTTTCTGCTTGGAGCTTTCCTTCTGTCACTCAATAAGATTCTTCTCTGCCTTACTCTCTAGTGCCCGCAAACCTTATTCCTCTTCGTCGCAGGAGGAGAACCTAGAACTTGCTGAACTGCGTCCAGCAGGAACAAATGAGCTGTAACCCTCCCATTTGCTGAACTGAGTGAAGCGAGAATGAATGAGCTGTGATCCTCCCTTCTGCCTGCTGAGCTTCAGGTGGCAGGAATGAACGAGCTGTTGCATACTGCTTCTCGACAGACTATGGGAGAAAGAGAGCTATAACATGCTCCCACTTGCCGAGCTATCAGAGTGAAGAGTTCCAATATTTCTTGGGGGTGCAGACATCGGAACTGCCTGAGCAAGAGCTGTAACACCCCTTGGAGCTTGAGATTGCTGGCATCTTCAAGTTTGCAGGTGCCACCATGTTCCTCTCATTTAGACACTGGCACCCAACACGGAAGCCACTTGTGGCATCCCCAGGCCAGCTGCAGGATGAGCATGGAGCCATGGCGGGTGCAAGATCTGAGCAGTTGCAAACCCAGTGCAGCCTTCTGTACCAAGCGGGTAGAGTGAGCCCTGTGGGCCCCAGCAAGGCCCAGACAGAGGAGATGGTGGCTGCAAAGATTTCCAGCTGGCAAAGCAGCATCGAAGGAATACTGTAACAAATTGTACTTCAAACCACAGCATCGTACAACATACCCATGTAACAAACCTACACATGTACCCCCTGAGTTCAAAATAAATTTGAAATTTTTAAAAAAGAAGAAATTTGGTCTTTCAGTTTCCAAGAAGAGTCACTTTAGAGTTAATCTCTAGATACAGCCCCCCTAGATTCACAATGACTGGTTCATAATGGAGCAAACCACAACATCGATTAAAACAGATTTTGTGACTTGTAATTAAACAACATTTATGTATTCAGCATTGGTTCTTCATCCTCTGCAGGGCTCACAAGTGGAGCCACAGGACATTCTGTACAACACAGAGGAAACCGAGGTCTGAGCCCTGATTTCTAGGGAGCACTTTGCAGACACTAAATAGTGAAGGTTGTGTCAGTCCCTTTAAGTTTTCAACTGCTTTCAAGCTCTAGAAGCAGTTATTCAGAAGTTGGGTTACTTACACATCAATTTTCACCACAGTGACCCACTAAACATTAATTTAGCTAACCTGTCAAATATTTCAGCCCAGGGTAGCAAGTAGGAGTCCCACTCCTGTACTTGACTATGGATACTGTCTTCAGGTAATACTGATTTGTTTTCATTTCAAATAATTGATTTAAAATGAAATCACTGTTTTCTTTATTAAGGGTACTTTTGTGTTTTAATTATTATTTTTTCAACTTGAATTTATATGTCTTATAATAATGTTTGCAGCAGAATTGCTAGATAGGATAATTGATCATATTTTTGTTATTTTTGTCTTTATTTTTAAATTTTATTTTACTTTTTGACTAAAATCATTCATAAGCATTACATTTAACACACAGCAATATAAGAATATATTTTCTTTCAAGACTATCTTTACTTTGAATATTTGTTTGAGCCTTTGAGGCTTAGAATGTGGCCTGTACATTTTGTGGTGTCAGTAATTGCTATTCTCTTTTACATTTATTACCTGCCTTAAAAATAAAATAAGCAATATTATTCTCCGTGATTGTATATTTTTAGCCATTACCATCCCAAATTGCACAGTAACAGGGTGAAACTTATTTGTAACATTTTATAAATTGTGGCTCCTTCAAGAGAGGCTGTATGTAAATATCTAGTCTAGCAAACACTGGCCTAGATTCAAAATGTCATTGAGTTCATTAGCACCTGGAATAGATATAGTAAAAGTCAAGCCACAATACATAAAGAACATTGGGACCAGAGGAGACATCCTGACACAAAGTCCAATTGTGTCAATATATACAGTGAGCCCTCCATCTGTAGGTTCCACGCCATGGATTCATCCAACTGTGGATCAAAAGTATTTAGAATAAAACAATAAAAATAGGAATATAAAAATTTAAAAATAAATTATAATAACTTTCTATATCATTATATTGTATTAGGTATTATAAGTAATCTAGAGATGATTTGAAGTACACAGGAAGATGCAAATATGCAAATACTTCACTATTTTATTTTGCTCATTAGTTGATGCAGTTTCTTCCTAGCCTTGATGGTCTTTACATTTTGGCATGTTTTTGCAGTGGCTGGTACCGGTTGTTCCCGATTATCTAAATAGATGCAGAAAAGGCCTTTGACAAAATTCAACAACGCTTTATGCTAAATATTCTCAATAAATTAGGTACTAATAGAACATATCTCAAAATAATAAGAGCTATTTATGACAAACCCACAGCCAATATCATACTGAATGGGCAAAAACTGGAAGCATTCCCTTTGAAAACTGGCACAAGACAGGGATGCCCTCTCTCACCACTCCTATTCAACATAGTGTTGAAAGTTCTGCCAGGACAATCAGGCAAGAGAAAGAAATAAAGGTATTCAATTAGGAAAAGAGGAATTCAAATTGTCCCTGTTTGCAGATGACAGGATTGTATATCTAGAAAACCCCATCATCTCAGCCCCAAATCTCCTTAAGCTGATAAGCAACTTCAGAAAGTCTCAGGATACAAAATCAATGTGCAAAAATCACAAGCATTCCTATACACCAATAACAGACAGAGCCAAATCATGAGTGAACTCGCATTCACAATTGCTACAAAGAGCATAAAATACCTAGGAATCCAACTTACAAGGGATGTGAAGGCCCTCTTCAAAAAGAACTACAAACCATTTGTTTGTATCCTCTTTGATTTCATTGAGCAGTGGTTTGTAGTTCTCCTTGAAGAGGTCCTTCACATCCCTTATAAGTTGGATTCCTAGGTATTTTATTCTCTTTGAAGCAATTGTGAATGGGAGTTCACTCATGATTTGGCTCTCTGTTTGTCTGTGATTGGTGTACAAGAATGCTTGTGATTTTTGTACATTGATTTTGTATCCTGAGACTTTGCTGAAGTTGCTAATCAGCTTAAGGAGATTTTGGGCTGAGACAATGGGATTTTCTAGATATACAATCATGTCATCTGCAAACAGGGACAGTTTGACTTCCTCTTTTCCTAATTGAATACCCTTTATTTCCTTCTCCTGCCTGATTGCTCTGGCCAGAACTTCCAGCACTATGTTGAATAGGAGCGGTGAGAGAGGGCATCCCTGTCTTGTGCCAGTTTTCAGAGGGAATGCTTCCAGTTTTTGCCCATTCAGTATGATATTGGCTGTGGGTTTGTCATAAATAGCTCTTATTATTTTGAGATATGTTCTATTAGTACCTAATTTATTGAGAATATTTAGCATAAAGCGTTGTTGAATTTTGTCAAAGGCCTTTTCTGCATCTATTTAGATAATCGGGAACAACCGGTACCAGCCACTGCAAAAACATGCCAAAATGTAAAGACCATCAAGGCTAGGAAGAAACTGCATCAACTAATGAGCAAAATAAAATAGTGAAGTATTTGCATATTTGCATCTTCCTGTGTACTTCAAATCATCTCTAGATTACTTATAATACCTAATACAATATAATGATATAGAAAGTTATTATAATTTATTTTTAAATTTTTATATTCCTATTTTTATTGTTTTATTCTAAATACTTTTGATCCACAGTTGGATGAATCCATGGCGTGGAACCTACAGATGGAGGGCTCACTGTATATATTGACACAATTGG
>NW_026652285.1:37376796-37404293 GCF_009828535.3 Hylobates moloch
GGTGGGGGGTGGGGGGGGCGGGGACAGCATTAGGAGATATACCTAATGCTAAATGACGAGCTAATGGGTGCAGGTAATCAACATGGCACATGGATACATATGTAACAAACCTGCACATTGTGCACATGTACCCTAAAACCTAAAGTATAATAAAAAAAATAAATAAATAAAAATAAAAAAAATTAAAAAAAAAGAAAACTTAAAAAAAATAAAAATAAAAATAAAAAAAAGAAAGATAAACTGAATAAAAGTGACTGCAGTAAGGACCATTAAAGCAAATCAAGTATAAAACTAACACTAAACACTTGTGATAAATTAAGGACATTGACTCAAATGCAAATAAAACTTGATAATATTAAAAATAATAAAACCATTATTTTTAATAGGGGAAGAGAAGGTGGGAAAATGTGTAAGAGTGCTTACTTATTCTTTAAAATCAGAGACATTCAGTAATCTATATTTGAAATACAGAGTTCTTAAAAACATTAACCATTTAATTTTTTCTTAACTTAGAGGAATTTTTTTAGCAATCAGTGCCTCTTGTGATCAAGTAATATTTACCTGAAATTCAACAACTGCTTTTTCTTCTCTCAAATACTAAAATTAATATTTTGTGTTAAAAACAGCATATATATAATACAATTCCATTATAATAAAAAAAAAAAAAGAACTACAAACCACTGCTCAAAGAAATAAAAGAGGATACAAACAAATGGAAAAACATTCCATGCTCATGGATAGGAAGAATCAATATCGTGAAAATGGCCATACTGCCCAAGGTAATTTATAGATTCAATGCCATCCCCATCAAGCTACCATTGACTTTCTTCACAGAATTGGAAAAAACTACTTTACATTTTATATATAACCAAAAAAGAGACCACATAGCCAAGACAATCCTAAACGAAAAGAACAAAGCTGGAGGCATCACACTACCTGACTTCAAACTATGCTACAAGGCTACAGTAATCAAAACAGCATGGTACTGGTACCAAAACAGATATATAGACCAATAGAACATAGGCCTCAGAAATAACACCACACATCTACAACCATTTGATCTTTGACAAACCGGACAAAAACAAGAAATGGGGAAAGGATTGCCCATATAATAAATGATGCTGGGAAAACTGGCTAGCCATATGTTGAAAGCTAAAACTGGAGATTAGGTTTTAACATAGAGATCTAGCTGGGGAGGATGAGGGTGGGGCACAAACATTAATAACTTATCAGGAATGCATCAAGAAGGGCACATATTCACAGGAAATATAATAGGTTAAATTTTGACATGTTCATTTTTATATGCTACTGGGACATAAAAATGAAGAAATAAAATATTTGTTAGAAATATGAAATATCTGTACTGTATAATTTAGGTGCATGAAATACCAGGAAGTTAAGTAATAGGTCAAAAGTCACTCAAAACATAGAAGTCCAAGGACGTGATTTTGATCTGACTCCAGGTCTATATTCATTGCCTTGTTTCTTTTTCCACCCTAGAAGGTGACCCTTAATCTCCCTAGAAGGAATGTTTTTCTTCATCCCTTAACTCAGCCAGATAATTACTTATCTTATTCTGTCAATAATTTATATAAACTTCCACTAATTCCTAAGCTCATTTTGTCTCAACTATTTGTTTAGAGTTTTTTTCCTAAATAGTTTGAAAGTGTCTACAATTTTCGAAAATACATATATAGTGTATATATAAACACACACATATATATACACATATATATTTGCTCAAAAAAATATATAGTGTGTGTGATGTATATTGTATATATAATTGACCCAAATAGCACATAGAAAAGGTGGCCTGTGTGACTTCCTAATATAGGTTATAAAAGGCATTGAAGCTTCTTCCTTGATTCCTTCCCTTAAATTAATTACTTTGTGGACTCCAACTACTATCTCATACAGACACTTACATATATGTATGTATGTATGTATGTATGTATGTATGTATGTATATGGACCTTCCAGTATCTCTCTATAGAACAAACAGAATAATGAAAGAGTTAAAAATGTAGTGGACAGTAACCAGAAAAGTGAGCTATTTTATAGAATTATTTTCAAATGGCACTGTTATGTTTTACTGCTCAAGGACAGGTCGAAATATATGAATTCACAGATCTGCCCTCATGTATGTAAGCTTTGCCCTATAGAGAGAAAATATCTTACATCTTCAGAAGACTGTGCTGAAGTTCAGCCAGTGCCATTCAATATCACAGCAGGAATATCACAGCCCATCACTTCTAAAAGTTAATGTACCATCCTTCACAAGATCCTCTCTAGACTAATATTGCCAAAGGTTAAATGACATTAATACAGAAGTTCATGACTGCATAATGCAGTTTATAATCCTGAGGACATACTTTAACAGCAACAACTATTTTTCTCATATTCCCCTTATCTTTTAGATATAAAAATTCCTCTTGTGGAAAATTATCATTTCCCAGAGGTACAATTCTTGGTGATGGGGCTGCATAGGACACAGAATAGCTGAAACCTTCAGTAAGAAACAAAACAGTAGATAAAGCGACTGCCATCTAATGACAGTTAAATTTCAACACTTGATTTTCTTAGGTCCTTTTTTCTCTACAAAACGGAAAATATAGAACTCTTTCATTTAATCTATGTCCCTATGAGAACATCCTGTTTGTGCATGCTTATGTTCATGTAACATGTATCTTGTTTTTCTCTTCCAGTGAGGTTATTCTTTCCCATTTTACTGATTATAGCAGATATCATGTATCTCCTAAATGGTCTCAGATCCCAAATGACTCTTTGACTTGGCTGATACTTACATTTTAAAGAGAGAGATATGAGGTACTCCAGCAGCTGGAAATTCATTATCCATGACTAGGACATTTGTTTGAGTTCCTATATACTCAGCTACTTTAAAGAACTAGGCAGGTATAGGCCCGGCACGGTGGCTCACGCCTGTAATCCCAGCACTTTGGGAGGCTGAGGCGGGCGGATAAGGAGGTCAGGAGATCAAGACCATCCTGGCTAACACGGTGAAACCCCGTCTCTACTAAAAATACAAAAAATTAGCCGGGCGTGGTGGCGGGCGCCTGTAGTCCCTGCTACTCGGGAGGCTGAGGCAGGAGAATGGCGTGAACCCGGGAGGCGGAGCTTGCAGTGAGCAGAGATCACGCCACTGCACTCCAGCCTGGGAGACAGAACGAGACTCTGTCTCAAAACACAAACAAAAAAAAGAACTAGGCAGGTATGTAGCAACTTCAAGAAAACTCTCTTGCAGCGCTTAAAAACTTCTAGATTACAGTTAAGCATAAGGAACTCTTTAGGATTTCACTCCTCTGGGTGTTCCTTGCCCTTAGATTGTGGAGGGTATTTTACAAAATGTTCCATTTTACCAATCTATTGGTTGTTGAAAAAATAGAACACTCTGCTTTAAAAACTTTATTTCATTCCTGCTTATAACAGTTTCACATTGCAGAATAGTGATCCTAGTCAGCACCCTTAATAACACCACTTAAACTTTAAAATACATCAGTATATGCCAAGTTACAGATAGAAAATGTCTCTCCAAAACATATATTTTTATGTCCAATTGTATAATCCAAAATTAGGATTGCCAATTTAGATCATGACCAGCGGTTATGAATTATTAGAAGCAGTCAAAAACTATAAATACAATTCAAGGGAGTATTTGAAAACAAACAGTCGTCAAGCTGCTTGAATATTTTAGAAACACTCAAGCTTTTTCTCATGAAAAAGTTTCTTCATATATATATTCAAATAAAACCATATAGAATTTGGTTATGTCATGGGTACTTTTAGGGAATCCTTAGAAACATGTTACTTTAATATAGATTTTTATGGTAAAATTATTTCAGGAAAATCTGGATTAAATAAAGTTACAAATATTCCATAGTGGTTTAACAATATGTTTATTATCCTTTGTTATTATTCCCTTTAAGAGATGGATCTGAAATCTCTTCTCATCAATAATGGACTGGACTTAGTGACTTATTTATAATAAATAACTCATAGAAAAGGTGGCCCGTGTAACTTCCTAAAATAAGTTATAAAAGGCATTGAAGCTTCCTCCTTGATTCC
This sequence comes from Hylobates moloch, assembly GCF_009828535.3. Classification (NCBI taxonomy): domain Eukaryota; kingdom Metazoa; phylum Chordata; class Mammalia; order Primates; family Hylobatidae; genus Hylobates; species Hylobates moloch. The sequence continues at coordinate 37,380,880 of NW_026652285.1, forward strand.
TTTCCTTAGATTACTTACTTTGTGGACCCCAACTACTATCTCATAAAGACACTTAAGCAGCAATGTGGAGAGCCAGAGGTACACCTGAAAAGTAACGGAATCCTTATGTCAATAATCTGCACTAATTTGCCAGGTAAGTGAGTAAGCCATCTTGAAAGCAGATCTTCATCTCTGTCAAATTTCCAGGTAACTGCAAACCGTAGCCAGCATCCTGATGGCAAGCTCATGCATGTGAGGTCATACATGTTTACTGTTTTTTTATTATAATTTTTGAAGTAATTTTCTCTGTAGCATTAGATTAAAAATGCAGATTATTTTATTCCAGAACTTCTCAAAGGCTTTAATGTGCTGATGTGTATTTCAGTTTAGAGGAAAGTTTTACGATACTCTGAGAAATACAAATATTTTTAATCAAAGTACTCATTTCTCAACTGCATTTCTTGTAATACGTAAAACACTCTGCATAAAAAGATGGTGTGTATAAAAGCCAATATTGACTGGTTATCTAATATGTTCTAGTATTTTTATATGCATAATATAATTGAATCCTCACTGAAGTATTACAATGTATTATTTATCTCAGTTAGCACTTAACAGTAGTAAGGCTAAAAGAGAAAATGATTTTTCCCCTGATAAACCACAGTTGTTTTTCATGGCAGTGGGGTTTAAATGCAAGATTTACTTAATACAGTTGCATAGGTGACTGAAGAGATGGATTTGCAACTAAGTAGCTTTGGGTATCAATTTTTGTAAATTAAAATGAGGAAGCTGACATTTTTGATATGTATGCACTTTTTAAGCACCAAAATTCTGTATTGCACTATATGAATTGAAAAGCAGAAAAAATATTTTATTAATATTCCATCTCAATTTAGTAAAAGTATTAAATTTTTAAAATAATGTCAGGTTTACAATGGCAAGAACCCATTATTTTGAATCACAAATAGTGGTTTTTAAATTACTACTCCAATATGTACTAGCTACATCAGATGCTTCCATAGCAAATAAAAGAAATTCTGGTAATATAACTAAGAAACTTACTATCTCACCTAACTGCAAGTCCGGAGGTAAGCTGTTATAGGGTGAGTTAATGTAGCAGCTCAATGATACAAGTGTTCTGATTAAATTTTACCGGTTTCTCTGGACATGTCTCTTATGGTTGCTAGTTGGATATAGCAGCTCCCAGTATCATGTCATAACACAAATATGTGCAAAGGCTAGAAGACATTATCTTGTGTTCTTTATGAGAGCAAAGAAAACAGTAGTAAGAGTTTCTTGTCTATTTTACTAGTTTAGGTTATGCCATCTTCATGATACTTGAGCAAAGGAATAGAATTGTCAAGATTGATTTACAGTAATTAACATTTAACACCTGGGTCTGGAGAGGGATCCGTGAAACATAGATCTTCCAACAACTAAATAAAATTATAGTTCTATTTTGTAAGCAAGGAATTCTGTTGGAGGAGCCTAATTATTAGGCAACCAGTAATGTCTGCTGAAACAAGAATATGAAATATAAAACGTTGAGAATTACACAATTTAAATATTCTGTTTTCTTCAGTGTCCTTACGTGTTAAAGGAGAACTATGCCTACCTTAAAGAGCTACTTGATTATTACATTGGGTAGTGTGATTTTTAGTGTGCCTAAGGAGGATCTATATATGTAAAATGAATTTATACATACATGCATGGCATGTATTTATGAATAAATGAATAAATAATTTTTGACTTCTTTATTAATGGAGACTGGCTTTTACTTCAATTATTCTAAACTGGTAAAAATGGACTCTCTTGGAGATATTAGGATATAACAAGCTATATGGTAATTTTAGGAATACATTTTCTCAATTTGCATATCCTTCTATTTCCATAAAATCCCCCAGGTCCTTAAATACACCTAAAAGACAAGTTTATCTTCATGCCAAATTTTATTTGTGTCCTTTACTTTCATTTTGAAACAGCTGTGATGTGAAAGCACAGGTTGCTACCCTGCTGCAAAAAGTTCACTTGGGCATAGCTTTATTATCATCCATGAGGACAGGTGGTTCTAAAGTAGCCTGACACTTCTGTACACCCAGGAGGATGCATAGCAAATGTGCCACTACATAGCAAGTGGCACATGAACTGAAAAGAGATCGGTGCCAACATCAGAAAGTGGCTGCTGTTGCTATTAGAAACACAATTATGAATTCCTGTCTTGAATAATAGAAATGCTGTTTCAAAATTACTACATCTAATGAGAAGTCATACATTGTGTGCATTTAACTTAGAGAAGAAAAAATTCCATGGACTTGACAGTATCAAGTTTTAAGGGATTTTGTGAAGGGCTGCTGGAGTGACAGTTTGCGAGCAGTGAAATGTTGTTTTGTCAGGCATTGGATTAGCTGTCTTCCCAGTTGAGAAACCAGGAGATTGTTTTCAATCTGGTTGTTTCTATTTTGCTTAGATACCTATACTTAGTAACACATTGAGATCTTATTTATATTCTGGAATTTAAGAACAAGAATGTAATTTATTTAGAGAAATTAAACCCACAGCATTGCATGAACTAAATAAAACTTGTCAAGCCATCTTAAGAATATGTAAGTATAACCCATGAAAATAATTAGAAAACATTAAGCATATAAACTGGTCTTTCTCTACCAATCCTTTTAAAATTATTCTCTTGAAATCCAGAGGCAGGAGTGTCCACAAGCCTAAATTTTAAAAATGCATAAAACACTAATTCTACAAGCATTTTTGAAAATAAAACATCTTTTCCTTTAAGATTGGCTAGAACAGCATACTATATGGTCCAGGGAAGCACCAAACATTTGCATATTAGGCCAGTTTAGGCTTATTCAAAAGAGACATGTTCAATATTACTTAGGAGAGCATTGCTCAAACTTACAAATTAATCATTTAAAATTCACAGAATAATAATTTTATTCATACCACCTTTAACTCCTTGAAAGAGCCATTTATACATCCATTCTCTCTAATCAGACCATCAAATCTGTTTTGTGGGAACCATCAATGACCTTCAAGTTGTTAGATAGGTATTTCTCTAATCTTCTATGACATCCAAGCCCCATCTAACATATTCAGTCACTTATTTCATGAAAACAAAAACAAAAATTACCTCACCTGGCTTCTGGGACTCATTCTCCTGGTTTTCTTCTTGCTTCCCTGGTCATTTCTTCTCAGTCTTCTATGCAGATTCCTGATTTCTCATAGATCTCTTAAAGCTGAAGTGTCCCAGAGCTCAGTTGTTGGACATTTTCTGTTCTTTAACTGTGATCATTAAAAATCCCATTTATATGTTGATTGTTTATAGATTTTGTATTATCTCCAGCCCGAAATCAATACGTTTATTGAACTATCATCTCCTCTTGTATGTGTAATTGATACCCCTAATACAACATGTTTAGCAGAACTACTAATCTTGTCTCCATAAACCTGTTCCATCTGCAATTCGCTTCGTCTCAGTTGTTAGCAACTTCATCAAACCCCAAAGCTGAGGGTCGCCTTTCATCTCTCTCTTCTTCTCTCCTTCTCTCCTCTGCTCTTTGCTTCTCCTCCTTTCTTTCTCTTCACCCAACTCTGGAGCAAAACCTATTGGCCATTCTAGTACAAGTAATCATCTCTTGACTAGTGTACTCTAATTACTTCCTACACATGTCTCTGATTTTGCTCTTTGATCCTAAAAGAATATTCTGGGCAGAGCAGCAGGAGGTATCCCATTAAAATAGAACCCTGCACTAGTTCCTCATTTTACACAGATTAAAAGCCTGCATATGCTCTGACCTTATAGAGTCTAGCCTCTTATCATCTTTTTGACCTCATCTTACATTTCTGCCCTTTATATATTCTACTGAGCCACCATGGTTTCCTAACTGTTCTTTGAACAATCTTTGTGTGTTCTGTGTTAGTGTTGTTATATACTGAATTATTTTTCTGCCTAGAACTCTTCACCCATATATTTTTCTGCTAATTTCTTCATGTCTCTCAGGTCTTCATTAAAATGCCACCTCTCATTTCACTCAGCCTTCTCTACTCTACTACAATTATAATCTGTACCTTTACAAAAACACTACCAGTTCCCCATACCATTTTCTATTTTTGGTTTTTATTATACTTATCATTTTGTGATACTTCATATATTTTATTTATTATATTCATTTATTTTTTGTCTTAAAATCTAAGTTTAATGAGGGTAGGAATCTTTGTCTGTTTAGTTCATGGGTATATTTCAAGAGCATGTAATAGTACCAAGTGCATGAGAGATGATCAATATGTATTTGTTTGATAAATTAATTAAAATTATTATTTAACTTAATAAAACCCTTCTCTAAGAGAAAAATAAATGTATGTTTTCTACAAAATAATGAATGTATATCTAACAAAGCCAACGGCATACTTCCTATTAAAATTATAAATAAAATTATAATTTGTTATGATTGTTTTAATATTGTGATTTTTCTAGTAGAATAACATAACAGAGAAATGTATAATTATTATAAATTTTAATTTTAGATAATATAAATGAAAACTTAAAAATAACAAGATGCCTACTAAAGATATGTGAGTACATAGAGGAAGTCAATAAACATTCTAGAAATAATATAAAAAAGTATATCACAAACAGTGCTACTTGATATTAGCAGAAAATAATTACAATTTTTTCTATTTTCAGCAAAAACTTTAATACTTTACTGCAAAATATAATTAACTTCATATAAAGTCACAGGAATGAAAATGAAAATGTATTTTAGGAGACCAAAAGGATTGCATATGTGGAAATTTAGCCAGTCGTGGAAGAGAAGGATTTCAATTTGTACATAATTAAGATGGTTCTGAGAAAGTCATTGTGGCCTTACTTACCTCATCTTTTGAATTAGAGAATAGGAATAGATTAGTGGCTTAAAACTCTATTTAGCAAAGTTTCACCTGATGTAAAGCATCATAGAGACCCGAGGGAGGTAAGGAACAAATAGAAGGAATGGGAGAAGGTTAGTTTCCACATCTATAGCTTCACCCAGAACCATTATGCTGTGTTAGTTAAAAGGTAGACTTGGTGTCAAATTTTCTTTAAATAAAATGTCTACTGCTAAAATCCAAAGTTTAACAACAATAGATTGTATAAACATAAAATAGCTTGCAACTCAAACATCTTTAAATCATTTGATTTACTGAGAGCCTAATATGTGCAATAACTTATTCTAAATGATGTAGGAAGAAATATAGGCACGGGGTAGATTCCTTCACTCAAGAAACCTATATCCTTTTCTTGTGGAACACGACACTAAAAGTAGAAACCATTTAGTTGTGTTTTCATTGAAGGCTGCAAAAGGAAGGAGACCATCGTTCATTGCCGGAAATAAAAGCTTTTTGTTTTGTTTAACAATAATTCTTTTCCTAGGAAGACAGAGAGGAAAAGTAAAGAGATAATCTTATATAGGGTTTTTTTTTCTTTTTTAAAAAAATAGAGCTCTCAGATATTGTCAGACCTTGAGAAATGGAAGTGTTTAGGGTTTGGTTGAACTATAGCTGTGAAAGGTTATCAAATGGAGATTATTTCTGATTGACAGACTTAAAAATCTGAGCAGCGGAAAAGGCAGTTGCTGCCAGACTGACATTAAGAAATATGCTACCAAAGGAAGTTGTCATTGATCAAAAACGATGGGTTTAAAATGGACTCAGGTGGTTACTTATTGGTATGACCAAAAACAGTCAGTCTTTTTCTAGGAAGACAGGAACTACTTATTCTCAAGAGAAACAGAAAACATGTGTATCCTTCCACACTCAGCAGTGTATCCAAATCACGTTTCCTCCCACTTTCTCTTTTTCTTAAAACCCCAAACAAACCAAAATACTGATAGAATCCTAATCAAAAGTAAAAATTCATTTTAATGTATGAATTGAGAAGAGGAGCTATTATCTTATCCTGCTGGTCACCAGATTATTTTGCTTCTCTAAATATGGGAAATATGAATGCAGCAGTCCAAGGAAAAAGCATAGATCATGCCAATAAGAATCATATTGTCAAAAGAATAAGCTGCCTGCAAATATTTTATAGCCTTGTTTCTTGTCATAATATAAATTTAGTGTGATCATTAGAAGTGTTGGGAAACGAAAAAACAATGTGGAAAGGATAAGATTGAGATGTGGGCAATACTGTACTCAGATTTTGAACAGTGTGCAAACATTAAGATTGGAAAATACAATAAAAATTATGTTGCCATTAATATAACATCAAAATGGCTTTAGAGCATACATAAAAAAAGCAAGCATGTGTACCGTCTATTAGTAATGCATTAAAGAGTAGAGGTATCTTTGAAAAACATATTCAGGAGCAAGGTGGCCAAATAGAACCCGTCAGTGACCTTCTCCATGCCCTGCCAGCAGCACCAAATTGAACAACTATCCATATAAGAAACCACCTTCATAAGAAGCAAAAATCAAGGGAGCAATCGCAGTACCTGGTTTTAATATCAGATCAAGGAAAGAGGATAGGAAAGACAGTCTTTCACTGCCTACACCACCCCTCCCCTGTACTCAGGCTACATGTGGAGACAGAATCTGTGTGTGGGAGGGACAGCGAAGTGATTGTGGAACTTTATGCTGGAACTCTGTGCTGCCCTGCCACCATGGAACACAACACAGGGCAGATTTTCATCAGTGCCCATAGAGGGATCATTTAGACCACTGTTCTAGCTCAGTGGTAGGAACCTGAGTTCTGGCTAGCACTCCCCACCAGTGAAATAAAGTGCCCTGGGATCCTGCATAAATTTGAAAGGCAATCAGGCCACAAGAACTGTAGTCTTTGAGCAAGTCCTGGTGCTGTGCTTGGCTCAGAGCTAGCGGACTTGGGGTGTACATAACCCAGAGAGACACCAGCTGTCCAGGCCAAGGAACAGCCTGTGTCACCTCTCCCCCAACCCCAGGTAGTGCAGCTCACGGACAGACTCCTGCTTGCAGAAAGAAGAGAGAAAAGAGGACGTTGTCTTACAATTGGATACCAGCTCAGCCACAGTAAAATAAAACACCAGGCAGATTTCTGAAATCCCTAGTTCCAGGCTCCTTTCACCTGCAAAAAGGAGAGACAACAATAAAGAGGGCTTTGTTTTGCAACTTGGGTACCAGCTCAGCCACCTTAAAATAAAGCCCTAAGCAGATTCCTGAAGTCCCCAATTCCAGGCCCCAGCTCTGAGAAGGCATTTTCAGACCCAGGCTGAGCCAGAAGCGAACCCACTCTCCTGAAAGAAAGGACCCAGTCCTAATAAGATTCCTACTTGCTGTTTAAATAGCCCTTGGGCCATGAATAAATGTCAGCAGTAGCCAGGCAGTAGATGCCGCGGGATACAGTCAAGACCCACAACTGTGCTGGCTTCAGGTATGATCCAGAGAAGTCCCAGCTGTGGTGACCATGCGAATGCTTGCGCCATCCCTCTCTCAACGCTAGAAAGTTCAACCAGAGGAGAGACTCCTGCTTGGTGAAAGGAGAGAGAAAAGAGGACTTTGTCTTGGAATTGGCTACCAGCTCAGCCACAGTAAAATAAAGCACAAATCAGATATCTGAAATCCCTAATTTCAGGTTCTAGACAACATTTTTATATCCACCCTGGGCCTGAAGGGAACTTGCTGCTCTAAGGGGAATAGCCCATTCCTGGCAGGATTCACTACCTGCTGACTAAAGGGGCCTTAGACTTGGAATAAACAGTGGTAGCAAGGCAGTAGTTGTCATGGGCCTTGGGTGAGACCCACAACTATGCTGACTTCAAGTGTTACCCAACACAGTCCCAGCTGTTGTATTAGTGGGAGTGCTTGCTTCACCCTTCCCCCAAATCCAAGCAGCCCAGCATGGAGAGAAAGAAACTCCTTCTTTTTCAGGAAAAGTGAAGGAAGAGGACAAGAAACACTGCCTGGAAATACAGGGAATTCTCCCAGGTCTTACTCAAGCCCACCAAGTCAGAACCTCTAGGAGTTGGCAAGAGTTGCAGTGTTACCGGGACATACTCTAGTGCAGATATGGCTGTAGTGAGAAAATACTTAGATCACAACACTTAATTCCCTTTGAATACCTGGAAAGCCTTCACAAGAAGGATGGGCACAAACAAGCCTAGACTACAACGGTTAGAATAAGTACCTAATTCTTCAATGCCCAGACATTGACAAACACCCATAAGCATCAGGAACATCCAAGAAAACATGATGCCACCAAATGATTATGAAGACATCATTGTTTTTGGTACTATTTACCTTTTCTGGAGAAAGGGATGAAACTAGAGAAGATAAAATAAGACAGTAAAGCTAAAAGAGATATTGGTTAAAAATATCTTGCAAATAAATATAAGCTTAATGATTAGAAGATACTTTGTAAAATGTATTAAACATATGTAAGTGAAAACAATAATTTTCTACTTAATCTGTCACTCATTCATTCAAAATATTTTAACTATGTACTAGATGACATGAATTTTGATAGTCACTGGGAATACAAGAGTATGTCAAACTCCTGCCTGTATGTGCATACTTGCTTAATCTTCTTTAGTATTATGTTATCAGAGTTAGGGAGAGAGTTAGACCCCAATGCAATAATAACTAGAGACCTCAACACCCCACTTTCAACATGGACAGATCATCCAGACAGGTAATCAACAAGTAAACATTGGATTTAATCTGCACTATAGACTAAAGGGACCTAATATATATTTACAGACCATTTCATCCACCAGCTGCAAAATACAGATTCATCTACTCAGCACATGGTTTAATCTCAATGATTAATGATCGCTTATAGAACCAGTCAAAAAGTATTCAAATTATTAAAAAAATTGAAATCATATCAAGTGTCTTCTCTGAACACAATGAAATTAAGCTGGAAATCAGTAGCAAGAGGAACTTTCAAAACTGCACGAACACATAGAAATTAAACAGTATATTCCTGAATGACCAGTGAGGGGATAAATGAAAAAAATGAGAAGAAAATTTAAAAATTTATTGAAACAAATGAAAATAAGAACACAACATACCAAAACCTATAGGATACAGTAAAAGCAGTGCTAAGAGGAAAGTTTATAGCAATAAGCACCTACATCAAAAAGGAATAAAAAGTTCAAATAAAGAAACTAATGATGCATTTTAAAGAACTTGGAAGAGCAAGAGCAAACCAAACCCAGTTAGTGGAAGAAAAGAAATAATAAAGATTGGAGCAGAAATCAATTAAATTAAAACAAAAAATACAAAAATCAACAGAACAAAATTTGGTTTTTTGAAAAGATAACATTGACAAATCCTTAGGCAGACTAAGAAGAAAAGAGACTCAACCAGAGGAGAGACTCCTGCTTGGTGAAAGGAGAGAGAAAAGAGGACTTTGTCTTGGAATTGGCTACCAGCTCAGCCACAGTAAAATAAAGCACAAATTAGATATCTGAAACCCCTAATTTCAGGTTCTAGACAACATTTTTATATCCACCCTGGGCGTGATATGAATTTATAAATGTATAAAATCAGAAATGAAAAACAAGACATTAGAACTGATAACTGCAGTAATTCAAAGGATCCCTAGAGACTACTATGAACACCTATATGCCAATAAATTGAAAAACCTAGAATAAATGGATAAATTTCCAGATAAATACAACTTACCCAGATTGAACAATGAAAAAAACCAAAACCTGAATAGGCCAATAAAAAAGGACACGATCAAAGCTGTAATGAAAGTCTCCCATCAAAGAAAAGCCCAGGACCTGATGGCTTCACTGCTAAATTCTACCAAACATTTAAAAAAGAATTAATATGATTTCTACAAAAACGATTCCAAAAAATAGAGGAGGGAATACTTCCAAACTTATTGTATGAAGCCATTATTAACCTGATACCAAAGCCAAATATGCAACGAAAAATAAAATTACAAGCCAATACTCTGAGGAATATTGATGCAAAATTTTTCAACAAAATACTAATAACCAAATTCAACAACACATTGAAAAGTTCATTTATCTTGACCAAATGGTATTTATCCTAGGGTTGCAAGAATGGTTCAGCAGTAAAAAACCACTCAATATGATACATCATATCAACAGAATGAAGGACAGAAAACATATAATCATTTCAATTGATGCTGAAAAATTATGTGATAAAATTAACATTTTTTCATGATAAAAACTCTCAAAAAACTAGATATAGAAAGAACATAGCTCAAAACAATAAAAACCGTATATGACAGTCCCCCAGGTAGTATAACACTGAATGAGGAAAATGTGAAAGCCTTTCCAATAAGATCTAGAACAAGAGAAGGATGCCTACTGTCACCAATGTATTCAACATAGTACTGCAAGTCCTAGCTAGAACAATTAGACAAGAGAAAGTAATAGAGGGCATACAAATTTTAATGGAAGAAATCAAATTATTCTTGTTTGTAGACAATATAATCCTGTATTTAGAGAAAGCGAAAGACTCCACCAAAAATAACTATTAGAATTCATAAACAAATTCAGTCAAGTTGCAGGATAGAAAATAAACATATAATAATCAGCAGCATTTCTATATAACAATTGCAAACAAACTGAAAAACAAATGAAGAGAGTAACCCCATTTATGATAGCTACAAAGAATATAAAATACCTAGCAATAAATTTAACCAAATAAATGAAATATCTCTACAGTAAAAACCATAAAACATTGATGAAAAAAATTGGAGGACATAAAAAATGGAAAGATATTTTTGTTCATAAATTGGAAGAATTAAGGTTGTTAAAATGTTCATATACTCAAAGCAATAAAAAGATTCAATGCAATCCCTATCAAAATATCAATGACATTTTTCACAGAAATAGAAAAAAAAATCCTAAAATTTAAATGAAAACACAAAAGACCCAGAATAGTCAAAACCATCCTGAGCAAAAAGAACAAAACTGAAGGAATCACATTACTTGTCTTCAAATTATATTATATAGCTATAGTAATCAAAACAGCATGGCACTGGCATAAAATTAGACACATAGACCAATAGAATAGAATAAAGAACCCACAAAAAAATCCACACATCTACAATGAACTCATTTTTGACAAAGGTGCCAAGAATATACATTGAAGAAAGGACAGTCTCTTCACTAAGTGCTGGGCAAAATGGCTATCCATATGCAGAATAATGAAACTAGACCACTATCTCTTGCCATGTACAAAAATCAAATCAAAATGGACTAAAGAATTAAATATAAGACTTCAAACTATGAAACTACTAAACAAAAACATTGGGGAGACTTTGCGTAACATTAGACTGAGCAAAGATTTCTTAAGTAATACCAAAGCAAAAATGAACAAATTATGTCACATGACAAAAGCTTCTACACAAAAAGGAGAAAAATCAACAAACTGAAGAAACAAGCTACATGATGGGAGAAAATATTTGCAAACTATGTATTTGATAAGGGATTAAAACTGAGAATATACAAGGAGCTCAAACAACTTGATAGAAAAAAATCTAGAATCTAATTTAAAAAGAGCATAAAATATGAATAGACGTTTCTCAAAAAATGCATACAAATCATATATAAAAATGCTCATGTCATTGATCTTCAGAGAAATGCACATCAAAACTACAATGAGATATCATCTCACCCCAGTTAAAATGGCTTTTATCCAAAAGACAGGCAATAACTAATGCTGGTGAGAACATGGAGAAAACAGAACCCACATACAATATTGGCAGTAACGTAAATTAGTGAAGACATTATGTAGAACAATATGGAAGCTCCTCAAAAAACTAAAAATAGAATTAGTATATGATCTAGCAATCCCACTGCTAGGTATACACCCAAAATAAAAGAAATCAGTATATTGAAAAAATATCTGCATTTTCATGTTTCTTGCAGCACTATTCATAATAGCCAAGATTTGGAACAAACCTGTGTCCATCAGCAGATGAATGGATAAAGAAAAAATGGTACATAGACAAAATGGAATATTATTCAGCCATAAAAAAGAATGAAATTCTGTTATTTACAACAACATGAATAGAACTGGTGGACATTATGTTAAGTGAAAGAAGCAAGCCACAAAACGACACATTTTGCATGTTGTTACTCATATGTGAGCACTAAAACATAAAACTATTGAACGCATACAGATAAAGAGTAGAATGATGGTTATCAGAAGCTGTGAGGGGTAGCAGGAATTTAGGGGAAAAGGTGTGGATGGTTAATGGCCAAAATATATTTATAATGAATAAGGGCTAGTATTTAATAGCACAACAGGTGATTATAGTCAATAATTATTTATTGTATATTTTAAAATAACTAAAAGGGTAAAATTGGAGTATTCCTCAAACGAAGAAGTGATAAATGCTAGAGGTGATGGATACCCAATTACCCTGATGTGATTATTGCACATTGTAGCCTGAATCAAAACATCACTTATGCTCAATAAATATTTATACCTATTATATACCCAAAATAATTAAAAATAATACATTTTAAAAATGTTTTTAAAAAGAATGTTTTCATATTTTTTAAGTAGGGCCAATTAATCAAATGTTATTGATATAACTTTGATTTCTATGTGAAAGATTTTGTAGTCCTGATTTGTTCACTAACAAATCCCTATTGCAATTTACTTCTCAAGCAAAGTAGATAATTCCTTTTAAGACCATTTCACAAAATGTACTTTTAGGGAAAATTTTGCTTTTTTTTTTTTTTTTTGCTTCTAGTGTTACTAAAATCAATCCTATTTGGACAACTACAGGACTTTTTACTATTTTGGCAGTTCAAAAGATTTGCCAGACTCTGTATCTAAACATATATATTCATATATCTATACTTACAGCAATATAGATATATGAATATGTATATATATGTATGTATAGACATATATATGGGTGTGTATGTATATATATATATAAGGTTTTGTAAATGTATATAAAGATAATTTGCTTAGAAAACATAGTTTTTTTGCAATTGTGTGCTTGTTTCATACATTTTACCAGTTTGGGCAATGTAAAATGTTAGAATAAATCTTATTACATTTCCTTTTAATATTCCAATGAATTTCACCTTCTTTTTCAAATTGTACAACAGCTATAGTCTAATCACATATAGTTTTATAATTGCTGAGTTATTGTTTCCATTATAATTTTAAAGTAAGGTTAGCCCTGTATTGCTTTCATTGTAAAACATAACTATAAATCAGTAAAATGAACAATTACTTTTACTCATATTTAAAATAGTTAAGTGGAATACAATTAATTTTGCTTATAAAGTAGAAAATAATAGTTTGAAAACTTACAGGATACCTCACCCAGTTGCTGGAAACATTGAGAGTAGTTTAGAGGCCACTGATTGTCAGAACCACATGCAAAATATTTTGCAGAATTGGGTTAGTAAGCACACTATTGGTCAAACCACTGGGCCCTAGATGCAGCTACCCCAACATTAAAGACCCTCAACATTTAGTAGCTCTACTGGAATCATTGCAATGTTGCCAAATTTGGGAAATATAATTTTGCCCTACAGCCTGGTTGGTCTATCACTCCCATTTCCTAGTGTTCTCTACCTATTTGCATCACTCAGTCCTGATTCAAAGCCCAGGATAGCTCATAAATATGCACTCTGGTATCAGAAAAAGGGCCAAAGAGAGTGTTTATTCCCTTTAGTGGAAGGTGCATTGAGACGCACCAGACATTTGACATAATTTCTCCCCTTGATAAATTTGCTTATCAGTAAATAAGCAGAGAGCAGATAAAAACAATAACAACAGCAACAATGCAAACGGTAGCAGCCTAGTGCTCTTAGTAGTGTCATAGGGCTAGAATCCAAATACCAAAGTTCAGGGCTTCAAAGATAGGAAAACTCTGAGAGACCAAGTTTCTGAAGAAAAGAGAAAACAAAAAAGGTGGCCCAATATTTTATGTCATTTATCATCTCAAGGTTATTTTCATATTCTTAATCTGCATGAAATAAGAGACCATGAAAACAAACAGAAAGCTGAAGCTGAGTCATGAAACCTGAGTAGAGTGTCTGGTTGTCTTATAGTATTGGGGTTTTAAAACATGGAGTTTAGGGCATGCCCAGTATGAATAACAAAAGCAAATATTCTACATCTCTAGTTGAACCCTCTGAAAAAAAAAAAATAATAAGTACTGAAAAAAAAAAAATAAGAAAGAAACAGACTGGTCCCTCTGAAGTTTGAATCCCAGGCACTCCTACATGTATTCACAGTATATATCATTGTCAACTAAAAATTAAATCATTTCAGGAGGAAGATAACACCATTTAGAGCTTCTAAAATGTTCCAGATACAATGAACAGTATTACAAAAAGTACTGGATACATCTAAATACAGTACTAAGTTGTCTAAGACCGACTAGAAACATTCAGTAAAAATAGATCTACATGTGATCAAAATCCTAGAATTACTATAAACAATAAAACAGCTGTAACTAACTGTATCTAGCAAATGAAAAAATTCATGAGCAGACTGGAATATAGAAAATAGCAAAGTGGATAATCTAGAAATTAGAAAATAAAATATAGCAATTAATCATAAATGGTCTTTTTAACAGAAAATTATATGAACAAACTGAGAGAATCAGTAAACTATAACAGGTCAGTACACAGGAAGGGAAAAGGAAAGGAAAATGGATATAAGAGCATAAGAAACATTTGAGACAAAAATGAAGTTGTCAATTATCCTAAGTAAAGTACCAGAAGGTACAGTAGGGTGAGATGTGGCAGGGCAAAGGGAAGAAGTATATCAAGAGAAAGATTCAGGAGGAGCTACAAATTCCCAGTATGTTGATACAGAGAAAACCACACCCGGAAAAACCACTGTAAATGGTAAAACAGAAGAGAAAATCTGAAAAGTCACTAGAAAAAAAGAAACACCGCCATCAAATAAGCAGTGATAAGATTAATAGCTGGATTTTTGAGAGACATATCTGCACATGGAGTAATTATATCCGTATGGTTTATTCTGTTTCATTCAGAAATTGTTTATTAGTATTAATTTTAATTACCTTATTATTGAAGGCAGTAAGTCAGTATTTCTTTTGGCAGCAGTGGTGGTTACTTAGATGCAATGCCTTTATCTCTATTCAGGAATAAAGAGTTTATTCACCCAGCTGCTGGGAATGCAGCTGGCAACCAGTACTCACCTGTCAGTCCTTATTATAGATTGCCTCAGCTGAAGATCCTAACGCCCCAGCATCGCCCCGGATGAAGAGCATCACCAAAGGTTATGAACCCATGCAAGGTTGGCCTTCATCCAGGGTTGACACAGGGTTAAAATAGCCTTTTTAGTGTACAACTTAGGACATCTCTGAGGGGTTCGCTAATTTTTAGTACTCACAACAGGGATGACTGAGCCATTTCATTGACTGCACTTCATCTTGGCTTCTACCTCCGACTCATTCAGCTTTCATCTTTCCTCATCCACACCTGTAGATCTCAGGAGAACTCCCTAATATACCTCCTGCTCTCTGATTTTTTCCTCAGGGTCTATTTCTTGAGGAAATCAACCTGACAAGTAGGTTCCATACTTTTTTTTCCAACAACTGAAACAAAGTTTTACTCTCAGTTAAATTGAACTAAATTTTGCTTCATGTTTTCCCCTCAAACTATTTAAGATATTTTATACTAGATGTTTTGTATAGCTACAAGAATAAAATTTATATAGACAAGTGATAGTATTAAATCAAATATGAATAAAAGAAAGTGTTGGAGGAATAACGGCAAAAGAGAAAACTTTGAATTGGAATATTTAATATTTATTCACCTCCGTATATCTTCCTGGATCAGGTGCATATCATTTGGTAAAAGAGGCAAGAAAACTAATTTACAAGTCTGTACATAGAGCTTTAGGAAGATTTTGACTACCACTAAGGAATGTTTTATTTCACTAATGATGTCACAGGCATAGAGAAAGTTGAATAACATAATCGTTTTAGAAGACTATTTTAACTTTTAATAGTGGTATTATGTATTTTTTCTCTTTATTGTTTAGCATTTGAGAAATACACTCTTAAATATTTTTATTTTTACAATTCAGTTCATATTAGTTGCCTATTTTTAACAGTTTTAGTAAGATGTACTTCATATACCATAAAATTCACCCATTCAAAACTAGAAATTAAATTTTTTAGTATATTTGCAGATACAGACAATCATCACCACAGTCAATTTTAGCACATTTTTATTATGTCAAAAATAAATCCTTACCCTGTGGCTGTCACTGCTTTATTCCCCCAATACACCCAATCCTAAAAAAAAAAAAAAACACTAATCTACATTTTCTCTATAAATCCTTATCTTGGACACTTCATATGAATGCAGTCATATAATATGTGGCATTTGTGACTGGCTTTTTCACTTAGCATAATGTTTTCAAGAGTCATCCATGCTGTAGAATATATCACTACTTCATTCCCTTTATGTCTGAATATTCCATTGGATAGGCATGCCAAATGTTGTTTATCCATTCTTCCATTGATGGATATTTGGATCGTTTCCACATTTTGGCTATTATGATAACACTCTTAGAAACATTCATATACAAGGTCTTGTGTGAACATATGCTTTCATTTTTCTTAGATATATACCTAGTAGTAGAATTGCTGGATCACAAAATGAAACTATGTTTAACCATTAAAGAAACTACCAGACTGTTTTCCAAAGTGGCTATAATATTTTACATACCCACCAGAAGTGTGTCAGAGTTCCAGTTTCTCTAAATACACACCAATACTTGTTAATAACTTACTATAAAATTTTAGCAATCTTAATGGTCATGAAATGATAACTTACCATGTTTTTGATTTGCATTTCCCTGATGTCTAATTATGTTCAGCAGCTTTTCATGTGTATACTGTCCATTCGTATATCCTCCTAGAAGAAATGTTTATTCAGATCATATGCCTATGCATTAATTCATTTTTTTCATTAATAAGTTGTAAAAGGTCTTTATATATTCTGAATACAAGTAACTTAGGTATATGATTTGCAGTGTTTTGTCTATTCTATGGGTTGTCTTTTTACTTTCTTGATGGTATCTCTTGAAAACTAACCTTTTAATTTTGGTGAATTCAATTTATTTTTGTTTGTTGCTCATATTTTTGCATGTCATTTCTAAGACTCCTGTGTCAAACAGAAATTCATAAAGATTTATCCTATGTTTTCTTCCAATAATTTTATGGCTTTACCAATGAAATTTAGGTATTTGATCAGTTTTACTTAATTTTTGCACATGGTGTCAGATAAGGATCTCAGTTCTTTCTTTTGTAAGTGTCTGTTCAGTTGTCTGGCACCATTAGCTGTTATTATCTTATTGGATGGTCTTGACGTTCCTGTCGAAAATCAGTTGGCCAAAATATGCGTAGGCTTTTTTCTGAACTTTCCAACTTACTCCATTGATCTATGTGTCTATCATTTTATCAGTACCACACTGTCTTGATTGTCATCGCTTCGTAGTAAATTTAGAAATTAGGAAGTGTGAGGTTACATACTTTTTCCTTTTTCAAGATAGTTTGGTTTTCCTTGGTCCATTACCACTCCACATGATCAGCTTGTCTATTTTACAATGAAGATCAGCTTGTCTATTTTACAATGAAGTCAGCTGAGATTCTGATGTAGAATGAGTTAAATCTATAGATTAGTTTATAGAGTATTACCATTTTAACAGGGTTGGGTCTTCTAATGATAAACACAGATGCTTTTTCCAGCTGTTTGGATATTGTTTAATTTCTCTCAAGAATGTTTTGTAGTTTTCAGGTGATAAGTTTTATACTTTTTTGTTAAATTTATTCCTATTTTTTTTTTCTTTGTCATGTTTTTGTGAAAGGATTTATTTCTTAATATCATTTTCAGATTTTTCATTGCAGATATATAAAAAGATTGTGTTAGATGACTACTTTTGCCTGCTCCATTATTTTCTGTAAAGCAGATGTACTACAAATTTATCAGTGTTTTTGGTACTACTTCGTTTTATGGAGAAATAGAATAAAAATAAGGCAAAATAAGAGAAGGCAAAATAAGACTGTGGTTGAAAATTAGCTTTGCAAATAAATATGAGCTTAATGATTAGAAGATACTTTGTGAAATGTATTATATATGTAAGTGAAAACAAGAATTTCCTACTTAATTGGCCACTCATTCACTCAAAATATGTTTAACTACTTACTAGATGGCAGGAGTTTTGATAATCACTGGGAATATAAGAGTGCTCTCAACTCCTTATATGCATACTTGCTGGGTCTCCTTTATCGTTTACTAGATTAAAACTATGTAAAGTCAGTGATTGTCTTGTTTACCCTTGAATGATGAGAACAATGTAAAATGTTATTGTAATGAATAGGGATGATGCATAACGTTGATATGGGGCTTCTTGGAAGAATTTACTCTTAATTTAGAAACGTAAGAGTGAATGTAGTGTCAGAATAATAGCCACTTAAACACATCTACATCAAAATCCTGGGAACCTGTAGACATATTACCTTACATGGAAAAGGGGACTTTGAAAATGTGGTTAAAATAAGTAATTTGAGTTTGGCAGATTATTCTAGGTCATCTGGGTGGGACTGTGTGTATGTATCTACAAGGGTCCTAATGAGTGAAAGAGGGAGGCAGGAGAGTCAGTGTCAGAGTGATGTGAGAAAGACTGGGCCAGCCATCTCTGGCTTTGAAGACAGAAGGGGCCCCAAGCCAAGGATGCAGACAGCTTCTAGTAGCTTCAAAGAAGTAAATAAATGGATTCTCTACTAGAGTCTCTAAAAGCAATGCAGCCCTCCCGTTGTGTAGATTTAGTAAGACCCATCTCAGACTTCTGCTCTCCAGAGCTGTAAATTAATAAATTTATTTAAAACTACCAATTTTGTGGTAATATTTTACAGTAGTAATAGTATACTAATATAATGAGTAGGAGATAGGAAAGAGGGTCTGGCATTGGTAGAGAAATTATCATATATCAAATAATGCAAAGAAGAGAGAACATGCCATATTCCACATATTAAAAGTAGTTTAATACATTGGAGATGGAATTTTTCAAGACAAGAAATACATTGATATCAGGGACCAGATTATGAAGAATCCTGCAAACCTTGTAGGAACTGAACTCTTCCCAAGGACAAGGGTAGCTTTTGAAAAGGTTTAAATCAAGGAATAACTTCATCTAATTTTTTTCACAAAAGTCTTCCTGAATTCAGTTTGAATTCATGACAGCAGAATTGTAGTCAGCTGTTGTTATTCAGACCACAGGTATTAATGACCTAAACAAGTTGGGTAGTTACTGTCTTCATGAAGAGGATGAGAAAAATCAATAAAATAAGTTGCAGTCAAAATTAACAAAGCACAGTAAAAATGGTGGACAAAGATAAGTCAGTGATGAAAGCGTTCTTTATTGGGCAATAGATAGGTTGAAGAATTCTTGAATAGTATCTTGGCACTGAATGAGGTCTAGGGCATAACCCTGAGAATGCAGACATTTAAGAGATTTTTAACCCTAAACTTTAATCTTATTGTGTTATTTCATCTCTGTTATATAACATGCTGTGGAGTCAAAGAAAGCTGAATATAAACCATGACTCCATAACAAAAGGCCTATTTCTTTAAAATTGTTTCACTATTTTCAAATGGGTAAAATAATTTCCAATGTGATGTTTTTGTAAAGGCAAAATAGGGTAATGACAGGTCAAATGCTTAGAAAAATGACTGGTTTATAGTAAGTGGTCAGTAAACATAAACTAGTATTTAAAAAATTCATCAATTATATTTTATACGATTTGTTGAATATCTTTCCTTAATACCTTGAATAAAATTCCCTTGCTCTTAGATAAGGAAAGGCAACATTCTACACATGTAACATAAAAATCTAATGCTCAGTATAAATGGAACAATGAGCAACGATTCAAAATAAATGTTTCATATTAGTTTTGGCACAGAAAATGTGTTCAGATTAATGCTCAATATTAGCCAAAGCATTGCAAAGTTTGTTACTAATAACAATACAAAGTAATTCGTCCAGGAAATAAAGAAATTAAATATAACACATAAAGATTTATCCACTAACTGGCTATTTTTATTTGTGCCTATGATGTATTATTGTTAAATATTTAACTGTCACACTTTCCTTAAAGGGCATCAGAGGTTACAGAGCATATTTTCCTTCCAAAATATCAAATTTTCTTCATTATTCACCCCTTCCATAAAACCATTTTCCTAATACTCTAGCTGAGGAATCTAATAACTCTCTCATACCTGTGTTACTATCATAAATTTTGTTAGACTAGAGTTTAAAATTTAATTGTCTTATATACCTTTGTTCCATCAATTACCTTGTGAGAACTTCGACTTTAACAGTTATGCTTTATAATTACATAATCTCTTTTACAGTAGCAAGATGGATGCATGATATGTGTTAATTGATAAAGAAGTAGGCATATTCCAAGATACTCAGTTTGTCTGACGAGGTAGGTAGGAATATGAAACTATAATATTTTTCTCATTTGATTTATTCACTTTTCTAATAATTGTTTGAAATAGGTTATAACAAGAGTTATAATAACTAAGAGTAGTTGACATAAAATAGCCAAAATCAATAACTATTTTTAATATCTGTGGAATAATTTCATCAATATCCCAAAAAAATATAATCTACAAGAAATGCTGAACTATGTAGAACTAAAATGTAAACTGAGTGTGTGCATAATATATATGTATGTAAGCATGTGTGTGTGTGTATATTTTATATGTGTGTATATATATATTCTCTATCCTATTTCAGTTACAAATGGAGCTAGAGTAAAAGGATTGAAACTTTGATCAGCATTTATACATATATATTTACATAGACTTTTCCTCACACCGTTTGCTATATAAGTTGGCAATTACAACTTGTCCCCATAGGAACATTCAAACTACAGCATATCTTTTTAGGTTTAGAATTGTTAGTTAAGAGATAACTTTTATGAGGCAGAACACAAAAATCTTCACAGTAGATTTGTGGGTATAAATAGTACTTCTGCAGATTTTATAATAATGCATATTGTATTAGTCTGCTAGGGTTGCTATACCAAAGTAATATGGAGTGGCTTAAACAACAGCAATTTATTTCTCTCAGTTCTGGAGACTGGAAATCTGAGATCAAGATGCCACCAAGGTCACTGTCTTGTTGGGACTGTCTTTTTGTGTTGCAGATGGCTATGATTTCTCTGAGTGCTCACAGGGATTTTCTTTGATGCATGTGGATGGGGAGACAGGGAGAGAGGGAGAAAATAAGCTCTCAGTTATCCTTCCCTATAAGAGCACTAAATCCATCATGAAGGCCTGTATTAGTCCATTCTCATATTGCCATAAAGAACTACCTGAGACTGGGTAATTTATAAAGAACAGAGCCTTGACTCACAGTTTCGCAGGCTGTACAGGAGGCTGGGGAGGTCTTGGGAAACTTACAATCATGGCAGAAGGTGAAAGGGAAGCAGGCACAGTCTTCACATGGCAGAGCAGGAAAGAGAGAGAGTTAAAAGGGCAGTGCTACACAATTTTAACAACCAGATCTCGTGAGAACTCAGTCACTATCATGAGAATAGCAAAGGGAAATCTGCCCCTATGATCCAGTCACCTCCCACTACGTCCCTTCCCCAACATTGAGAATTAATATTTGACATGAGATTTGGGTGGGGACACAGAGACAAACTATATCAGTGCCCCACCTTTATCGCATCATCTACACCTAATTATCTCCCAAAGGCCAAATCTCCCAATACCATCACATTAGAGGTTACAACTTCAAGATATGAATTTTGGAGAAATGCAATTCAGGCAATAGAACATTTATTTCAAAACTTTTGAATAACCTCAGACTTTGAGAAAATAGTTTCAAACAAAAGTTAGAAATGCTAATAAAAATATGATAAGAGTAGCTTATGATCACAAAATTCATTCTATGATGATTTATAGAACGCTGACTAGAAAAATGACAGTTTATGTCACTAAGGAAGACATAGTTTTACAATAAAATATTAGACAATTTTCGAGAGTTTCTGTAGGAGGTTTATTCAGTGGTGATAAACCAATCTAATTATTTTCCAAAATGTCTCTATTTTTTAGTATGATAAATTATTGCTTTTCTTCATCCATGACAAGAGTTGAAAATTTTAAATTAGTTTTTTGAAATAGAAAACTTTATATAAAAGTATGAAACCCTTAGAGGGAAAAAATGACCAAATCTTTACTAACTCAAAATTAGAAAGAATATACTTATTCTATATAACTCCTGAGCAAGCTTTAAAAGAAAAAGTGAAAGGAAGACTTTTCAGTAATATTAAAATGACTTAAATTCTAATAATATTTAAATACATTAAAAAATAAAGAAAACATAAACCTCTGAATATAAAATTAGTCTTTCAAAAAGTCAAAGTAAATGACCAATTTATAAAATAAAGAAAGTAATGGAGATAATAATAGTTTGGATACTTAAATACCAATAGTTTTTTTAAAAGCAAAAATATCTGTTAGAAGACTCATAAAACAAATTCTACTTTTCCTGACATTCAGAAGCTAACTGGAAGGTTTTGGGCATAGACTGGCTCTATAATAACAACAGTTACACTGATTTAAAAAAAAAAATAAGAATTTATATGAGCTATTATAATTTCAATTTAACTATCAAAGTTGCTGTTTTGTTAAGGCTAGTACTTATGTTTTGCTTTGTTGTTTCATATTGGGATACATACATTTTAATATTTGCTTTTATATTTTATGTTTGATGTGTCAAGTTTTAGTGCATGATATTAAATTGCAGTTTTTCCATCAACATTGTTCTCATCTCTTTCTCCCTCTCTTTTGCTGTCATTCATTATCCTGCATCTTCTTGTCACATGCTAATTTTTGTTTATATGTATTTGTTCTTCCTCAACATGGAAGGAAGCTGTCATTAGAAAGTGGGAAGCAATATTTTTGTCATTTTTATCACGTCACCAATGTACCATAAAAATTGCTTATTTAATGAGGATTGGCAGCAAATGCAGAGAATACATTCTAGAAAATCAACTTAAAGGATCATTTTTCATTTATTATCTGATTGTACAACAGTATAATGATATTATACACCATGTCATTATCATAGTAAACAACTCAAATAACTCAGCACTATTTTAAAGCATTTTATTTTTTATTTTTATTATTTTTTTTATTATACTTTAGGTTTTAGGGTACATGTGCACAATGTGCAGGTTTGTTACATATGGATCCATGAGCCATGTTGTTTTGCTGCACCCATTAACTCGTCATTTAGCATTAGGTATATCTCCTAATGCTATCCCTCCCCCCTCCCCCCACCCCACAACAGTCCCTGGAGTGTGATGTTCCCCTTCCTGTGTCCATGAGTTCTCATTGTTCAATTCCCACCTATGAGTGAGAACATGCGGTGTTTGGTTTTTGGTCCTT